>NW_028277125.1:49551287-49702803 GCF_059951505.1 Python bivittatus | reverse complement strand
TTCCACTTTCTTAGAAACTTCATTGGTTAAAGTTGTATTCCAGATTTGATATATAATGTGGAAGATACATTGCTAAGAGGCCTCTCTATCATGTCCTAGGAAGTTAGATATGTGCAATACAATACATTTACATCATATTTCTGAACTGTCATTGGATTGCTAACTGATTGCTGTTGTTATGATTCTCTTTGTTTGCATTTCTTATACAAGCACATGAGGAAGTTCGTTACAAGTAGTTCCTGGATTAAGAACGCCCAGTTTACAGACAACCCATAGTTAAGAATGGAGCCTATTGTAGCAAAATTCAAGTCAAATACACAATGATTCAAGTTAAATATACAATGGTTTGAATTAATTGCACAACACTAGTTATACAATATTATACAATAATATTGTTCTGGCTTACATACACATTTGACTTGAGGACAGACCTTGGGAACAGAACTTTTTCTTAAACTGGGCACTACCTGTTTTTAAAGCACACAGGTTAATGAGTTCGATAACATCATATGTAAGATAAATCTTCTATGAAATTCTGAGTATGGGTTTTTTAAATGGTCATTAACCCATCCACATAGGCATTCTGATAGATGAGTAATCTATGAGAATATTTTAGGTAGTAATACTCTTTGTGTCATTCCATGATGGTGGAAATATTGTTTTCCTTTATTTTTGGCATGCTAATGGTAATCAATTGGATACAACGTAAGATACATTTAAGAATTCAGTTGGTGACATTTAAGTTTCATTTCTGTCACCCTCTGAACATTCAAGAATATATGAAGAGCTCTTGTTTTCATGATTTAAATATGATAAAGAAGCTAAAACGTGATTTCCACCTTCAAAAAACAAATTGCTGAAATATTTTTTATCCACTCCTCTGCCACTTTTATTTGCCATAGTCAATATTCAAAGGTGCAGCAGTTGGTATGATGTTAGGTTGTGAGAAAAATATTGCTTGTATGAATTTTATGAAGTTGATATCAATCTTTCATTTCATAAACTTTGGCTCTGGTATTGTCCTAAAAGTGAGCTCTGAATCATTTAATGTGACATAGTCAAGAATACAAATAAGATAAAGAAGGAAAGAGGACTCAAATGCCAAACTCTGAATAACACTTTTACTGTATCCACTGGCACTAAGGGGAGTATAAGCATTCAGTTACATAAGATTAGAGTGGCTTGAGAAATCCAGGGTGAATTATTAACAGAAAATATTACATTAGCTGTTATTGCCAAATATGCAACATGAACTAATACTCCTGGACATATTGGCAGTAGAATCTACCGTGTAAAAAAATAGAGACAGACTTTCCTCTTGTTATTTTATGGAGTGGTCTCCAGTTAGTGTCCACTTTACTGATGGAAGGTATCTGACAGTAAATGAGGAGAGGAGAGTTTTGGATAATTCATCCTACCTTTGCAGTTTTCCATCTCCCACCCATTCTACATTTTTTATTAGGCTGTCTACCTACTTTTTAAAAGAAAATCTCCTAAGAGCCAAGTCTCAGAATGGCAAGCATGGATTCTTCAAAAATTGGTGAAGCCTGCTTACCTCCAAAGTGGAAACAACCTTCAGAGTATAGTTTAGGAAGGAAGGAAGGAAGGAAGGAAGGAAGGAAGGAAGGAAGGAAGGAAGGAAGGAAGGAAGGAAGGAAGGAAGGAAGGAAGGGAGCCAAAACGTTTCTATCCTATTAAATCAAAAGATACTGCGCAGTAGTCCTGCCTATGCTTCAAAAATGATATGAAAATATTTTGTGTGAATCTGTGCATAGCACCCTTCTGCTATCTATTTAATGTGTGGGGCCTTTTTGTATTATTATCTGCATCTGAAAAAAATATAGAAAGTGCATTTATTAAATTTAAGATCTCTCTTAAAGCAGTTCTTCGAACTGTTTTCTAAGACCACACAGCTCTCCTGGGCAGTTTCCTTCTTTCTTTCATAGAAATGGATTTTATATGATTTTTTTTTTTTTTTTTTTTAGTGGAACAAATGTTGGGAAAACACCAGGAGGTTATTCCATCAGTCCTCTCCCTCATAACTTGCTTTTTGTGAGTAAGGCTGGACAATTACACAGTGAAAGCTTTATGCACACACAGTAACAATAAAACTCAACTTTGGTGGCAGAATAAAAGGTAAAATAAGATTATCGTTTAGTGCTGTAGATTTTTTTGGTAGTATTTTTAGTATTTACACTCCAATCCTGGCTCACTTATCTTAATTTCTGGGTAACTTTTTCCCCTTTTTCTCTTTGTATCATGTATTTTTTATTATCTATGTATAATATTCTGGTCAGTGACTGTAATAAACAATAATGTTCATATTTGGTTCCATGTAACAATCATTGGGGCTTTCTGGAATTTTGAAAATCAATGCAGAATATGGTGCTTGCATATAGAATAACTATGTCTTAGGGATGTGAACAATTTGTATATGATTTGGAAGAAGTGTTTCATGTCTGATGTCATCCCAGCAGCCTGAAAAAGTAAGCTGCTTTTAAAATGCATTAATTAAAGTTATGGCAGCCTTTTTTAAAGGCCAAAGACTGAGAGAAGCCAAGGCACTTGATGAATAGGTGAATAGGTGAGATGTGCTAGGCTTGCTCTCTTGCCAGTCTAAGCTCTTCTTCCAAATAATTTGCAAGTATGGCTGTCAAAATGGAAGGGGAGAAATGAAAAGAGACAAGATTTTAAATATAGCCATAATATTCTTTCTGTCTGAAAAACCTTTTTGGAGCAGCCTTCTCCAAGCTCATGTCCTCCAGATATATTAGTGCGTAATGCCCAAAATTCCTAGGCAGTATTACCTAGTCCAGCTTCAATCTCTGATCTCTTCAAACTTATCTTCGTATGGATCAAAACATGACAATTATAATAAAAAATCACCATCCCTATCCCCCACTAGCTCTATTCAAATGGAGATGATGGTATTTTAAATTCAAGGAAACATTGTCACCAAATGAAATTGATTGAGGAAAGTCTAGAAGGAATGTAATTACCCAAGTTGGAATTTGCTCAGGGCAAGAGGGCAACTCTCCCTCCCACCCTTTACTTGAGCTGAATATCTCATTTGGAAAGGTGGCACCTGCATAAGTGGTTGCTTGATGAAGTAATCAAAGTGCTGAGGAGTTAATTGGACAATCTGCCAGCAAAGTCTGTGCATGCTAACTTTTAATAGGATCCACTGTGAAAGGGGTGATGTACTGAAATCAGGCAAATGGCAGCAAAGTAGTTAAAGAGGTGTTAAATCCTGGAACAGTTTTCACTGCATTTTTTTTTTTTTAACAGAATTGAACTGCATATACAAAGAGAATATTTTGGTCAATAAGAATTAGCTATCCCACCCTTTAGTTAATGACATCTTTCAGCAGGGCCTGGCCAAATAGTCGATCAGATTTGGGGTGGAGATTCAGAAGAAAAATCTTCTGGCTATGAATAATTTTTCCCTAGTTGACATTTATATCCTTAAGGACCTAACTGGAGTTTATATAATCCACCAGTTTCAGCCTGACCTGCTGAAAATGCCTATAGCACTATAAGTGTGCGTCTATCCATGTGTACATATCTATGTATCTACATAGGTGCATATACAGGTGGAGAGAGGGGCAGAGAGAGATTTGTAGACCATTTTGGGCAAA
The DNA here is from genome assembly GCF_059951505.1 of Python bivittatus. Classification (NCBI taxonomy): domain Eukaryota; kingdom Metazoa; phylum Chordata; class Lepidosauria; order Squamata; family Pythonidae; genus Python; species Python bivittatus. The sequence continues at coordinate 49,699,165 of NW_028277125.1, read as the reverse complement.
GAATAGTTTCATTCTGGAGAACTATAGAGCAAATGAATGCAGGCATGGTAATTAATTACACATATTTCCTGTCATCTCCAAGAAGCAAAGGGAAAGACATTTCTTATAGAAAACTTACCAACTTATATGAGTTTCTTCTCCTGCCCACCAATTTGTCCCCACAGTAGAATCTGGTTGCAGTGGATTGACATATGAAAATCTATAGCCCCAACACTGAGTTTATCCTTTCAGTACTTCAGACATGTAATAGAGCCAAAGGACATAGACACTTGCTGCCCCCCGACATTAAAAAAAGGTTGACAAAACATATATACCCTGGAGATACTGTTGACAGAAACTCCTGGATGCATTCATTACAGTAAAACAACAATATAAGCAACGACACCCCCACCCCACACGCCCCCATATGAATCATTCCTTCTAATTTTCCAACTCTGGTTGTGTTTCTTTAGCATTATGAAATTAAGGATGAAAGCAAGCTGAAAACCGATGCACTGTAATAGCAGGATTCACTGCACCTAATTCATATCTGACAGGCATATGTGTATGTATCCAAGGCAACAATGAAGCACACACATTTTATTACACGTACAGAAGCAAGAAAAACAATAACAAAGCCAGGAACGGGAGGATAGAATTAAAAGCAACCACTGGAAGGAAATTCCAGGAGACTTATAGACATCATTCTGGGTTTAAAATGTTTTAAGGTCTCGGAAACTTCCTAATTAATGAAGTCTTCATGGCATGAAGAATTGCTTTGGAGCAGCAGTTTTAGGCTTCTCCAAAGCTACTGAACAGCCCTTAATTTTAACCACAAGTATTTCCAGAGGTATTAGGGGAAAATGTCTGTCGAAGATGAGCAGGAGGATTCATACTGGAACATACTTGTCTTTTCTGAAAATATTCTACACTTGCTTCAGGTTACTTCTCCCTTCCCCTCCTGATTGCCCAACTGCTGTTACAAGCAGTCTTGGCTGCTACAAAACCTGAACTTCTTTTATGCACATTCAGCCCATTATTTCATGCCTTGCTCTACAGAATGTGATAAACAGCTGTCCCTGGGAGAAGAAAGCAGAATCTGAGTTATTGGTATAAGGCTCTGGCAGACAAACATCTGAAGTATACAGACAAATATTTAGAGCCACAGGTAAGCCCCAAAGTTAAGCACTTGCGATTTGCATTGTTTTCATCTGAAGCTGAGCCTTCTGTTAGGACAATTTTCCTTGCAGGAATAGAAGCTGCCTCAGTTCCTGGAGTGATTATGGTGGATGCAATCTGCTGCGGTCAATATGGGTCAATGTATATGAAGAAGATTGCAGAGAAATGGAAAAGGGCAGAGAAAAAAGCAAAAATGGCCAGCAAGAAATTACCTTGTAAAATAGCTGAAGAAATGACAACCTAAAAGAAATGAATTACTGTTACAAGAGAGAGAAATATACAGTCAGAAGAATGGATACATTTTTCTTTATTACCACTGATAGATTCAAGTTAAATGGAAGTAGTGAAAAAGGTAGGCATTGTATCCGCTTGCTTAGAGAAGATGCAGTGCTCCTTGCATATAAGATGTTTGAGATGCAAAATCAATATCAGTAAGATACCCAAGGCAATGCTGGGCTGGATCCTGCTCATCTTCTTCCAACAATGATAATTATTGGCTTCTGTGGTTCCACTGTATCCATCATTTTTTATAATTTTTCTATTCAAGAAAAGTGTGCTGAAGGAAAGGTGGGGGAGGTGTCATTCTATTAGAATCCAAGAGGTGGCTCTCACCAAACCCATTTTTGAAGAAAACATCTGGAAGCTAGAAATAAAGATTTAAAAAAGACTATTTAAAACTTTTTTTTCCCTGAGCACCAAGACACATAGCTAAGAGTGAATCATTTTAAAAGTAATGAAATATTTACTGTGTTGAGCCTTCAGCAGCACAACACCACAGTAAGTTTATTCTGGAGCTCAGAAAATTATAGACAGATGAGGAGTCAAATAAATGCTTTCAGCACATCATGATAATCCAAACAAGCTTTATTTGTGCTTTTTTATCTAGAAAAATGTTTTTCTTCTCATATTCATAATTATAAAAGCAACTATATAACATCATAAATAAATCAACACCCTCACCCCCCCACCCCAATTGTTTCTACTGAGTCAAATACGTTCTTATAAATGTAGGCACTGTAATATCTCAGCATGATTCAGTATTTTCTCTCATAATCCTCAGGCTCTTGATAGCCCTTGAAAGAAAATTTGTGGTTAATAGCTGTATAAATATTTACTATGAATGTACGTATTGAAATAAATGCAAAGCTTATAATTGAAATATCTAATAGTTTGGGGTATTTCTCTAGAAATATTCTTGATATCATAATTTGTATAAAGGCTATTAAGTTACTATTATCAGTTTACATGTCCCATTATTTTACCTAATCTCCAAATATGAATGCAAATTAGTTTATTAATTTAAAGATGGATTATTAACAAGAAAAGAGGAGAGAAAACAGAATGTTCTGTAAGAAGAGATTATGGAATAAAGACCGAGAAAAATAGCTGTGTGCAAGAAAATAATTTTCAATATTTAATATGAAGAAATAGTTATAAATTGTATGGATTAAGGAAGTTAGCTGAGATATTGTTGAAAATGTAGCCCTAATAGCCATTGGTTGAACCATTTATGTAACAAATACATATTCACAGAAAAAGAGAGTGAGATAACAGAGAGAAAACGTTAGTAGACAAAACTGGAAACCAGATCAGGTTTTAGGTTTTGTCTGGAATATTGCTTTGTGATTCCAATATATCCTCCTGAAATATACTTCAGATGTTTTGACTGCAGCAGTTAGATTTCCATTATGTGTGATAAATGTTACATTTAATATTCAAAAAATAATTGGGGAATACACCTTAGCCTGGCCATTTCATCCTGGCATTTGCTAATTTAGTTAATTCCATAAATTCTATCATTTAGGTATGAGATTTGCCGTTTCATAATATAAATAACTGTTGTTAATTAGTAAGAGGTGATTAGATTCTCACTAAGTCATGAATAAAATTGGATTCAACCAAAAAATATTCGATTCATATGCTATTCTATAATTGTCCCTATGTGTGCTTTGCATATAATGCAGTAATATGAGATACACATATCTATCTCTACCTCTATCTCTATCTCTATCTCTACCATCTATAACTATTGTGTATTTGCATCTTCTTCCACTTGTTTTGTGTGCTTTATATTATTTTAGTAGGGACTGGTTTAAATATCTCTTTGATCTGTGGTGCTGAGATCCTTAATTCTTTCTTGATATCCCACTATGTTTGCTTCTGAAAGTTTCATACCTTGGGATCTTCTGAGTTCAGAAAGCACCAGCTGCAGAGGCTGGCAGAGGAGTAGGCAAAGATAGATTCCATCATCCCTAGCTAAAGGCCGGTCTTTCACCATGGAAGAATAGCTAAATAATCCTACGTCCCCTGAGACAGTATATGAAGAGTCACTGGATTGCAACCTACAGGACAATAAAAATGCAAAACTGATCGACCAACTTAAAGTGGCCAGGAAATTTTTTTTACACCACTGGTTATACAAAGTGTAAGTGCCATTAACTCATGAGATCTGGATTAGAAATATAGACTGAAGGACATACAAATAAGTTATGAAGAACTTCTTTGTTCATGCACTTGTTTTAAAGTTTAACAGCTAAAATTCAGAACAAATATTTCTCCTTTTTTTTGTGTGTGTGCTTCTTATTCATCTGAACATGATTGACTTAGTACATTTTTCAAGATTGTTATATATTACGTTGTGCCCCAAAGTCCTTTTTTCACTCCAGCAAATGGAAGTTAGACAGGCTGTCCTTGAATATATTTAACCAAGATCTAAACAAATGATATGATTCAGCCCTAAGTCAAGTACACTGATTCCAACTAGAGAGTTAAACATGTGCTGACTCAGTTATAGAGTTAAACATCTTCCTCATGAGGAGTGTTTAACTGGTTGTCCCATCCTTAAGCTTGCTAAATATTCAGAAATAGCAGTGTAAAACAGTTCTGGGATATCAGCCCTAAGAAATTCATAAACAAAAAATATCCCTCATTTTGAAACAGCAGTACATGAATTTATGAGAAGTTTTTGAATGTTTTGATTCAGAAAGTATTTCCTTCCTCTGGTATTGCAAATGAAATTGATTGAAATATCAGGAACAAGATTTGTGCTAAAGAGCTATACATAAAGCCAGTATAATACAAATGCTAGTGAGACTTGCTGGTGATAATCTATTATGGGGCTAATCTTCTTCAGAAGGATATTTTTCTGAGGATAAAATGAGGACAACACATGCTGCTTTGAGTTTTCATAGGAAATGAAGTATATCAAATCACCATAATCTTTGCTGCCATCTATTAGTCATCCAGATACCTGCAGCCTAAATCTATACTCTCATATTGTAATTGTTTTCAGCTGCCAAGGATGTTCCTGAGCATAAGAAACCAGTGGAATTATATCTGATGGGGCATGTGCATTATGCAAATTGGAAATAGGTATTTGGGACATGCCATTACAGGAACTGACTTGCATGCAGCCCTGATAGTTCAAAGCCATGGCTTCAGTGTAATAAGAAAATAAAAACATAGCCAGGTGCCCAAGGTAGTTGGACTGCATTTAAATATATTAAAAATTGCCTCTTCCTGAAAAAACAAGAAGACTTTGCTCTATAATCCATATTTGATTCTAAGTGATAAATTTTAAAAACCTACAACTTTTAAACTTGGCTTCCTCAGTAGTGATTTCATCATTGGCCCATTCAAAACAGCAAGAGTTATACCATTTTTTAAGATAGATAGATAGATAGATAGATAGATAGATAGATAGATAGATAGATAGATAGATAGATGATAGATAGATATGTATATGCTACTTATATATATGCTACTTATATGCTTATATGCTTATACTTATATGCTACTTACTTATTTCTGTAAATGTGTACTGTTATAAATTTTAATTGTATATCTATTTATTGTTTTAATATGTTGTGAGCCGCCCAGAGTCCCCCATTGGGGGGAGATGGGCAGGGACAAGTTTAATAAACAAACAAACAAACAAACATCTACCATGCTTTTAAAAGTATATATCCCTACATTACCAAACTCTAATGTCCATAATGTAAACCTAATCTTGACAGATTATCTCAGCCTTGAAGAACAGAACCTGTACTTATATACATCTATACATTTACACATATTGATACACTTAAACTGTTCAAGTAATTGCACAAATGTAAAAAGTATATGTTGGCTGAGTCAGGTTAGTAAATACTGCCTGAAATGCAGTTGTGCAGCTAGCTAACTTCCTTGAAAAACTAAGACCTGGTTGGCGCATGCAGCAGAATGGAAGTGAAAGAGTATTGAAGATGGTTAAATGGTCTATAGGTAACATGAGGGTTGTGCTCTATTTATTTTACTTCTGACAGAGGTCACTTTCTATCAGAGTGATCAGTGCCATGTCCCAGGCCATGGATCTGCGGCAGTGAGAAAAGATAAAGTGATTCAATTATTGGTGTGGCAAACAAGCATGAAGAACATGAAGTGCATGAGGTTTAGACCAGAGTTTACCAAACTTACTGGTCAATGGACACAATCATATGATACATGATATCACACAATGTATAAGGTGCCAAAATATAAGATTTTTTTAAAAAAATATATTTTTAATTATAAGTAGTCAAATTCTTACATGAAAGGCTTTTTTTTCTTTTCATTTTTTAAAATTTGATTTTGCAGAGTGATGGATACTATATAGTGAGGCCATACATATTATGGTAGCTGCAAAGCTGTGCTGCTGATCCCGGCTTTACAGAGTGGCTTCAGTAATTACATAGCAGAAAACACCCTGACTTGACCCCTGAAGAAACCCTGTCATGCTGGGTAGACAAGGTCAGATTAGATGCTAATAGTTGGAGCATCATCATATGACATCATGACACAACTAGCAGTATGTGTCACATAGCAAAAAAGTAGATTTGATCATATTTTTATGCAAAAAATTAGACTATATTTATTTGCATACTCCCTACCACCCAGACTCTAGGTGGTTTACAATTGATATCAAATCAACAAATCAAAACCCTAAGCCCAACAGAAACATCTAACAAAAACATAAAAATAGCAACAATAAGTTATCAGCACAAACTAATTTTGAAGTAATGAGTAACTGAATCCCATCAGAAAAAAATGGCAGGAATCCAATATTTGATATCTGGATTACAAAAAGATACTGATGTGTATTTCCGACTTAGAATACATATGAATTAGCAATGTCTAAATATGTTTATATATAAATGAGAAATATTGAAAAAAAATGACAATTGGTTATGAACTCATGCAGAATATATATGGTATATGATTATGTGGACACAGAATGGACAATTTTTTGATGGAGGGCAACATGAGGGCAATGGCCATTGGCTATTAGCCCCTGATAGTGACTTTCATTAGATGTTGCTTTTAATTAAAATTCAGCCTGTTAAAGAAAAACACTTAACAGTAGTTTCTAACTGTAAATATATAAATAACAAGTTTGAAACATACCACAGAGTTGTATTTTTTTCCATAAAAGCAACTAAAATAGTTTAAAGTGTAAAAATCTGAAACTGTCAAAACTCAGGAAACAAGCTTTTAAGAAATACATTCACTTCAAAGCATACGTTTTGAATATAAATGGGAACAATGCTCACATTTAAATAGCTCAGCTAAATTTGGCCTTCATAGTTACTTAGCCTTAATAGAGGTGCCCATTGCAAGTTCTTTCCCATATCTTAGAAGACAGAAATGGAGGCACTTCAGAGGCTGTTAGACAGCAAATTCTATTAGCTGTCAATAGTCATGGAGTTGACACACTAGTTCTGCTAGTAATTTAGCTAATTAAAACAGAGAAAAATGAGGTATAACTTATTTTTGGACCCCAGTTTTGAAGGCATTACAGAATCTGAAGCAAAACTGAGTTAATAACCAGTACGTATAGTTTCCAGGGCTTTTAATTTGCAAGTGAAGCAATACACTATGGAAATATTTTTTTAAAAAATTGTTTTTAAAGGACTAGGTGCTGTGAGTAGGAAGAAATCTGTTTTCATTGGGCCAGTGTTTCCACTAATAATTAGGACAGTGAATTTGTCTGGTTTTTAGTGATATAATCACACTGAATCATTATCTCCATTAACATAAGTTTGAGCTTGACATTTTGACATATGTTCAAAATCTAAGTATTAGAGATTGCCCTTTTCCTGGAACATGTTTCAGTAGTAGAAGGCATGGTTTATATGCAAAAGGTCCCAGATTTATTCCTGGCATCACCAGGTAGGCTGGTGTGATGGAATGGTTTGATGAAGGCTGCACTCGGGGAGATAAGCATTCCCTTAGCCCCCAGCAGGAGTGTGGGAAGGTTAAGAAGATGAGACTGGCACCACCCTAAGGAATTCATGGTGTTTTGGCTCGCTGGCTTGGGAAGTTTAGATTCGGTCTGGAGAGATTCTGTCTTGGAGGTGGAAGCTAATAAATGCAACAGAATTGTATCTGTACTGTCTCATGGAGTTCTTTGGGCTGAACCTGACAGCTGGAAGAAGTCTGTCCCAAAGCCATGGAGAACCAGCGCCAGCCAAAGCAACAATGTGGAACTAGATGAAGCAACAGGCAGAGAGCTTCCTATACTTCCATGCTTGTAATTATCTGCCATTTTTGTGTAGATATATCAATAACCAGAAAGTTGTTGAAATAAGTAATACATTGTTTGGAGAGGTTCCAAATTAGATACAAAATGTATGAATAAAGGAAAGAGATATTGAAAATGTTGACCTGACTGGTTAATGTCTTGTCATTTAGGTAACACAGCAACAGAAATCTCAGTTACCCACTGACAGAAAATTCCCTGCCTGGTACAGTTTATCCTTACTCAGGCAATTTCTCTCTTTCTTTCTCTTTCACATGCATACACAAACACAAACACACACACACACAGAGAGAGAGAGAGAGAGAGAGAGAGAGAGAGAGGAAGAGAGAATTTTCCCCATTTTATAACAAATCGACATCTGATGTTACTCACAGAGTACCATTTTTTTGGAAGAATAGCAAATCATGTTTTTTAAAAAACTGTCAAAAGTGCAGGCTGCTTAGCTGTTTCTTTTCTTTAGATTGCTCTCTAATGCTGAACGTTATTTGCAAAATAACAGAATTTCAGACATTTTTAAAAAAATCAATAAGCATTTTCCTACCCCTCCCTTGAACTACCCATTTTTTCCCCCTTCTTCTGGCCTCTTATGGTAGAATTCGTTAGCAAGATATTTTGAATTTGTGGAGTTCGACAGCACTTCCTTTTTAAAAATAAACAATACAAGCAAGTAAGCTTTACCTGAAATTGTTGCCTTTTCTTTTCTTTTATGCTGGGTCTAGCAACAACAAGAGCATCTAAAGACATTGCCCTCTAGAGCATTAAGATAAATAACATATATTTCTGCTGGTGCAGAAATGTGGAACGAGATTCACATGGGATGACCTAGGCATGTTTTCCCAGATATATCAATGCAACATTTGCCACATTGCTTCTATGAACAGATGTCACTGCAGATTGAGATCCAATGAACACAAATAAAAGAGAAGAGGTAGAAAGGTAAAACTTAGGATGTTAGGAACAGAAAGAAATTATATTTTATCAAGGACTAACATAAAAACAAATTCCATCAGCACTACCTTAGGCAATCCCTGCTTCTAAGTAAATCTTAATTCACCATTACCAACCAATCAAGGTAATTATTCTATTTATTCCACCCTAGTCTTCCTCCTGTAAAGAGGGAAGCATATACTAATATTTTTAGAAATATTATTTCTACCATAAGTAGGGGAAAAAATGCTAACGATGCTTACTGTGTGTGCTTTGAGGGTGGGTGTATGTCATGCACTGTTTCTTTCTGGAATCTGGTGAGAAACAAATTAGATAAGAACCCATGATGGTTTATTAGCTGAAAGCGTTGTGTGCACAGATGTTAGGGGAAAGTAGAGAATCCCTTATGTATTAAGGATTCTGCAGAGTAATAGTGTGGGTTTGAACTTCTGCTAAGGGGATTATACAGAGTTTTACAGAACATTTGAATGAGCTAACTGGCAGATCTGAATATGAAGCACAACTCTCACAGTGATGAAAAGAGTTACATGTGAGATATAACCTACTATACATTTTGGTAACCATCAAAAACAGTATCTGAGAAGGAGTGTGCCATCTAGAAACTAATGCTTCCTACTTCTATCATTACAATAGGAAGTAAGCAGAGAATTTACATGTTGTTCACAATATTTATAGGCTATCCAGGAAATAGAAAAGTTGTTATGGTGCCACGATAGAACCTCTGAAGAATTTGTTAAAATTAGATGACCTACCAGGGAGAGTATTATTTGCTACCTTTTGTACCGTCATAACATGTATCGTTATCGTTGCATTCTGATTCAAGTCAGTAGCCCTTGAGGGCTCCATGGACTATCCTTCTTCTTTTCCACTACTTACTTCTTGGGGGCAGGATTACCTTTTTTTTGTAAACCCAAGCAAAGATCTAGCCTTAGAACTTACATATACAGCCCTGAATATATTAATACTGGAGCTCATTCCTAGAGTGCCAGAAACAGTAGTAGTCAGCATTTATAACATTTTGAATAGTAATATTTGGGAAGCATGAGGATTGTACATGAGTCTGTCCATGAAGATTATTTAAACGTACACAATAGTGCATAATGTGGGTGCTAGAATTTTAATTGGTATCTTCATATAGGAACATATTTCACTATTTTCCCTAGCAATTCTTTTGGTAGGGAAATGTTTGAGATAACCCTGACTGGAATCCTCCAGTTCATTCATTGGGGGCCATATTTAACAGTATATGCATATATGAAAAGAAACAAGCCCATTAAGAATATCTACAAACAAATGCAAATCCAAAAACCAAGCAACGCTTAGAAAGTAAGTTACATGTTACAGTAGAAAGTATCTACCTCTGAGATTTTTGCCCTCATGATGCGATGAAAGAGAGAAGAAGGAAACATTCTATTCTTCCTGGAGAATGGAGGCCGAAGGGGAAAGCCCGACTGCTCTTATCCACTCCCACAGTGATGTACTGAAGACATAAAGAAAGTGGAAAATGGCTGCCTCCACAGCAGTTCTTCTACCATGCCTAACAAATGATGGTATCAAAGCAGGAATAGGAGCCTGCTTCTTCCTCCACTCCAAGGTTCAGATCCCTTGTGGCCTCCCACAAGATGATCTGGGTCTAACCTCTGTGCTTTCTGGAGAGCCCTTATGACAGCAGCAGTTGTTGGTGTTCCTACCACAGCTAAGAAAGGAGAAGACTTTAGCTGCTGGGTAAATGTCTTCAGCTTCATGTCCTTCTGGCTCCTCCTCTCTGGGACACAGAAGAAACCTTGTTTCATTTTCCAGTAAAAACACCACTTTCCTCTTGGATCATTGTCATCTTTCCCTTAGTGAACCTTTTTATCACAGCAAATCTCACAGGCTAAATCTCTATTCCTAATGCTCCTACCAGGTAATAGAGTAAAAGATGCAAAGAGCTGGTGTTTCTGTAGCTACATCTCCAAGAAACTCAATGTCCTAGCGCTTACTTTTAATATAAGAAACACCTTGGAAACATGTCTTCCTTCACCATCTTGCCCTTTTTTCTTCCCTAAAATGTTACCATGTAAGAACTAGCTAAAACATCTCTTTTACAATGGGAACCCATCTCTGGAATGTTTTTCCCCACTAAAGGTTGCTTGGTACCAGTGTTGCTATTAGTACAGATTAAAATTTATTTGTTTGCTCAGGCTCCTTGTTTTATGCTTTTGATTTCTTTTCATTCTAGTTCTATAAGTTTATTGCATTAGATTGTGATACATTTCATAATTAAGCTTCTTACATGTTGTTTTGATATTTTAGGATGATGGTGCATTAAAAATATGGGTAGTTTAAATAAATAATAAAGAGAAATTAATGAAGAATTGATGACTTTGAACTGTGGTGCTGGAGAAGACTTTTAAGAGTCCCTTGGACTGCTAGGAGGTCAAACCAGTCAATCTTAAAGGAAATAAACCCTGACTGCTCATTGTAAAGATTGATAATGAAGCTCAAGGTCAGATACTTTGGTCACCTAATGCGAAGAGAGGACTCTTTGGAAAAGACCCTGATGGCGGGAAAGTCTGAAGGCAAAAGGAGAAGGGGACGGCAGAGTATGAGATGGTTAGATAGCATCACTGAACCAATGAGCATGAAACTGAGCAAACATAGAGAGGCAGTGAAGGACAGGAAGGCCTGGTGCGATATGGTTCATGGGGTCACGAAGAGTCGGACATGACTTAACCACTGAACAACCACAACAAAATGAGACCCCTGGTCTGACTGTGTAGTTTTTTCCTGGGATTAGGGCTCTGCAACAATGAGAATACAAACTATCTCTTGAGCAGTAACTACTGGCAATATTATTCTGAAGTTTTCTCTATAGATAAAGGGAAATTCAAAAGAAGCCAAAAGAGTGTCAGTAATTCTAGGCATAAAGGTTCCTTATGTAGCTAAAATGATGTTCCTCATCCATGAAATAAGTGTTGTCTGAATAATCCCTTAAAGTGTGAAAGGGAAATGAAGGAGAATAAACTTGGCTTCAAAATGCAGAAGAGTTTTTAAATCCTCAGCTGAATTACCCTGGGATAAATTGATACAGAAAGGAGCACATGAAAGAATACTAAGTGACTGCATCTTGCCAAAATTTGTTGACTTAACAACAGTGTATCTTTTGGTTGGGGGAGGGACCAATTTGTGTGAATTTCAGTTGTCTACAAAAACAAAAAGAAAGTGAATGGGAAATGGGAGGAATTTTGAAATAATTTTCCATTTCTAGGTGGGACGCATTACATGTTGCTGGTATAAATTTGTTTCTTTATTAGCATATTTATTTGTTTATTTTGGGAATTTTTTTGTTTTAATGCTATGAACTGCTTGGGGTAGAAAGATAAAATGAGGTCTGAAAAATCCTAGAAACTGAACTGAGTTTGTATATGACTAAAACATGTTAGATTGTGGCTGAGTATGTTGTGTGTATCCAATCTCTTATAAACGCATGCCTCAGGCCAATAAATAAATAGAATCATCTGTCACAATGTTACCCTGAACGATTACATTTTACCTTAGTATATTGAGTGAACTTAGGTCATATGGTGCAGAAACCCCTATATTCTATATTCTTCTGGCTTCTGCTGGGTGCTTTTGTGATCTATCCTTTGAGTCTGAGGTAAGTGAAATAAAATACATTTGGCTTCTCCATTCTGTGAACAGAATGATTCCTTTTTTTGCTCAGTTATTAGAGATCCAATGGTAGAGAAGCAGTGGCAGACCTGCTTCAAAAAAATGGTGTAAGTGCAGCTTTTCTCCACTTGCGAGACTTGTGCCATTAGTGAAAAAGAACATCATCAAATTCTGTGTGCTCCAAGCACTCTCTCAAGGGCACAAGACTGCATCCCATCCCATCCCATCCCATCCCATCCCATCCCATCCCATCCCATCCCATCCCATCCCATCCCATCCCAACCTAACCTAAACTTCAAAAACATGTTGCATTTCAGGCTTATCACAAACAGGATAAGAGAATTTTAGTTATAGATTGTACTACTTCAGACTATACTAATAACTTACATGACCTGAAGCTTTTATAAATGTTGCCCAGGTTCATCTGGTGTCCCAATTGCAGCTCAAGCTGGGAGCAGAAGTTTCGGTGATGATAACTCATGCCTTTATCACCACAGGTCTAGCCTACTCCAGTGGAGGATAGCAGGACTACCTTTGATATTACACTGAGTTACAAATTAGGATATACAAAGTCATGTTTGCACTCTTAACTACAACCAAACAAACAACATTATCTTAATTTTAATTTGCATATTTTAGACTGCTTGCATAACTGCAGTCTTTCTTGGGGGAATGTCTTTCAGAAAAGTTCAGGACAACTCATCCCCATTTTTAGAAGTAGTAGGAAAAACTTACCTTTTAGAAACATTTCAATTATCTAGATTAACAGTACAGGAAGCATTTGCATGTTTTTAAATATTTAGATGTTGGGAGTACTGTAATATTATATCACTGAATGTTTTATATTACTGTACTTTGCATCTTTAATTTTCATTATTCTCTCAGCAACTAGCGCACACCGTTCTGAGATGGCTTAAATTTGGGGAATAGTATACTAATTGATTAAATAAAATAATTGACAGTATGGGTTATCTCTGTTCTGTACTGACATTGACATTTCAATATTGTTACCTTTACATTTTTTTTTTAGTATTGCATTCACTTATTACAAGAGAAAATGGCAACAAAATGCTTTAGTGTAGATAACTTCTGTTCAGAGTGCCAGCAATCTCTGCCCACTTTCAGAACACTCCCTTCCATTACTTCCACCTTCCTTTCCTTTCCTTTCCTTTCCTTTCCTTTCCTTTCCTTTCCTTTCCTTTCCTTTCCTTTCCTTTCCTTTCCTTTCCTTTCCTTTCCTTTCCTAAAATAAAATAAAATAAAATAAAATAAAATAAAATAAAATAAAATAGTAGTTAGCATGTCTTGGCCATTAGGTTTGTTCAATCTTTTAGAAATATTTTTGTACATGTCTGGTTTTATCCAAGCTTTTTTGGCTATGGATAGTGCCATTTAGCTAAATATGGAGTTATACTTAGAAAACAGGTCTGCTTTTATTATACAGGCCATTTTACTGAATAAGAGCGGTTTACTTCTTGAGATGAAAACAGGATGGTGGTAAAACATAAGAAATGCATAAATAGACAAAAGCATATATCTTTTTATACATACACAACTTCAATAATTGTGAGAAACTGAAGCCAGTATTTGCAGACTATTATGTCGTTACTCCTTTCCTTTTCATCATTATCTGATTGCCTCCATTAAATTCTTCTGAAGTCAAGTGAAGTGCTAAAGGTGACAGTGATAGACAAGAATTTTTATTGTCTTGTCAATACAAATAAACCCAGAGCTGATAAAATGTCAGGCTACTCCTTCAGCAATGGCTGAATTTCAGTGATCTCTGAAAGAGAAGGTGGGGGAAAGAGACAGAGAGGGTTGTCTCTTGGGATTGGCTGAAGATTTATGCTGTCCTAGTTGTCTGTCACCAAAAGGGGTTTGCCTAAATGGTTTTTATAGCCTGTCAGCATCTGAATTGCAGAGCAGCTTTGTGGAATAGTATCGGTACAAACAAGAAAAGGCAGCCCTGTTTTAATACAGCGACAGATACAGAAAGTTGTTGCTCCAAAAAAGTGGAAATAATGAAAATACACTTTAAAATAGCCTCATTGGAAAACCACAGCAACTGACAAAAATATATGGGACTTCTTAGGAGAATATTAGGTGAGCAGTATTGTTCAGAGTCAGCACAAGAGGTTGGAAAATTATGGCACTTGATGTACTGCTGCACATCTAACTTTGAATTTTGCGTATCAGAATAGATTTCTCCTGCCAGTCCATCCAGCTGATGCATGAACCACGATGGCCACTATAGCTCAATGTATAGAATTAAACTGGGGCTTTGCAAAACACAACAATAAATTCCATTTCAGTTCCTGGTTCCAGGAACTGGAAAGGAGTTCCAAAACACCTTCCTTTGTATCATTACAGCAGCCACTTCTTTCTCCCAGCTCATGCAGTTGCTCCGTAAACTGCTCATAGCCATCTCTGCATGCCAGTCAAGAAACATGGCTGTGCACACACACATGAAGTGCAAGCCTGGAAAGAGATGAGAAGAGGCATCTTATACCCATCCAACTTACTTGCAAATTCCTTTTTTCAAGAAATTCAACAGTTTTAACCACTTAGAAACTGGTTGGTTTCATACTTTGCCTGTGTATCATTTAATATAATTTGCACTAACAAATATTATACCTAGCAACTTCCACTGTTCTGGTACCAAGCCCCTGCAGGGAGGTGTTCCTGGTTCCAGTTTACTTTTAGCTCTGGAGGAAATTGATTATTTGGACTCATTTCTGCCAGGTTTCACGCCAGGGTTCAGCATGGAGATGGCATTGGTCATTGTTACTAATAATCTCTAATGGAATTGGGATACGATAGTACAATGCTTGATCTTTCTGCAGCTCTCAATACTATAGATCATGGTATATTTCTTTGTGTGTCCCTTTAATCCAAGGCTACCATCTTCAGAGGGCACGAACCATGCCTCCTCAGTTGCTGCCACCTTCCTATGGAATAACCTTTCTTCCTGGCCTTCAGGAAATTAATGAAAACCTGGCTTTTCCATCAAGCCATGGACTCCAGTTCACTATTACTATCAATCCTGAGAGGAACTGGTTGTATTCTGAGTATGTCTACCAACTTTATTATCATAAAACTGGGTGACACACTGTACATGTGCAATTTGTTTTTAAATTTGATTCATATTGCTTTTAACTCCAGCTACATACTGGGGAGTTGCATGCCACTCAGATTTGGCTGATTGGAATGGCCTATAGAAGGAAGAGACTTGAAGACATTCAGATCTGGACTGGCATCTTATCATCTGTACTCTATATTTTAGTGACTCTATAGTCACTAAAGTGTTTATAGTGCAAACTTGTAACTTTCTATTCTGGAGTAAACCCTCTGAGGTGAAAAGGCTTACTTCTACGTAAGTGTATAAAATTTCAGGCCTATACTCTTTATGCATACAGGAACTGCCCTGTTTTGGCATTTGTGCCATTATGTGCTCCCAGAATACTGTGTAGCTTACATAGATCCCCACAAGCTGAGCTAAGTAACTTTCTAAAGAAAATATGCTGGACCAGATCCCAGAAGGCCCCAGTCCATTAAGCCAAACTCTTCTTGGAATCACTGAAAGGCCACTGAAAGGAGGCAATGATGGCAAGGGAAAAATGCTTCTCTTCCGTCACTATCACAGTATAGGCTCAGTAATGAGCTATTTCTAATGTTCAAGATAAGCTTTCCTCCAAGATTCAAGGTAAGTGTTCTTCCACCTGTTCTGATTATGCTGATTGTCCTCAGCTGGTGCATATACAAAGGAACTGCGCAAGCTCTGTGAAGTGGGAGAGGATGCTCAGGAGTGATTGTATGACAGCCTGAGACTTCAGCAGGACCACCTGCCATACTAGCTGGGAAGTCTTCCCAGAGTCCATTGGAATTTACTAACCTCTGGAGCGTGAGCCATTCTAAGGAGTCTCCTGAAGAATAGAGTAATTGCTGCAAGTGTAAAGATCAGTAGGAAACAGCCTGATTATTGCAAAAGAATAAATGTACAATTTTTCAGCTTCACCTGAACTAATGCCCTCCTGCTGTGTAGGAAAAAAACCAAACAATGCCCCACAAATGCAGGTGAGAAAAAGGGTAATGGCAGAGCACTGGTTGGGTCCTGCTTTTCACAGCCACCACTGACCTGGTTAGCTGAGATGGTAGGATGGAGCTCAGCAAAGGCAGCTTTAGTGAAAACAGACTTGGAACAGCATGAAAATATTGCAGAGGCTATGCCTATGTCAAAACAGCTGCATTCATATTGCAGTACTCAGCTGCTATTCATTATTACCATTCGTTCAATCATTCCATAACAAGCTAACAAAATCACTTTAAATTACTTCATAATAAACTAACTGCAGAGGCTATATAGCTGAGTTCATACATTGTACAAAGCCAAAAATCTGGTTTATTTGTTTTCAGCTACATGTGTTGAGGGAATTGAGCCTGCAGATAAGTATGGTTTCTGGGTTAGGACAGCGTGACATCCAGCCTCAGTCAGCTGATAGTGCTGCTGAAAAAAGGTGAATGTATCTCCATCATCTACATTTCTGAAATGCTACAAACACTGAACAGTAAAGAATCACCATGACTGAATGTTTAAAAAAGGATGGGGTTTTGGGGGGGTCCCCTTGTCCTTGAAATGAATTTTGTTTTCTTGTGTATCCAAGATATTAACTCTTTCCAAAACAAACCTAGGCAAATATGTTTATTTTATTTGTGTAGGGAAATGACTCACACATTTTGATTTATAGGAACTGAATTTAATGGATTTCAGTATTCATTCCTGAGGATGTTTGATGTATAGTATCAATGATTACTCAGAACATTTCCTCTAATAGCTGTTTAAAATTTCAGAAAATTAGGCAAACTGGCAGAGTAACTTTATAATGAAATAAGTTCTAAAATTTGAAAAACCAAGGCTAAGCATTATGAAATATACACTGTCCATATTTCCACAGAAATCAACAAATAAAAACACAATTTCATTAGGGTGTTTAATTATTTTCTTTCAAGCATTCCTATATATGATTATTATTATGAAGCAATCACCTGACATTTATTGTTGTATATTCTACTACCCTCTTAGCATTTTTTGCTCTAGTAGTTGAAATGTCAAAAGCTGTTTTAAAAAGGGATTTTATTCCTGGGATCAAGATGGCAACACCATCAATATGGACTAAATGAAGCAAAAAACTGATGACAATGAGATTTAAAAACTTACACAATTTGTCCTGCACACCTAAAGAAACTTTGATTTTTATAATGGTAGCTATGCAGTATTTTAGTACTTTTGAAAGCTGTATGTTATATGAACTGGAAAATTTCCCTGAATTTAATAAAATATATGAAGATTCCCTTTTCCACATCTAATTCGTCTTTGTCCCTTAGATAGACCTTTTGATCCTGGCCTAAAAATGACTACAAGAGACTAAAATATTACAGCCAAAATATGTTAATTTTCCTAAAAGTAAACCCCACCGTATATTGTGGCTGGGTTGATACACTGCGCCATGACATGATTTGCTTAAGTATGATTTACTCAATAAATCACAATTAGCATGGTTTACACATTAAACCAAGTGGTAAGCCATAGTTTAAAATGAGAACGACTAGTTTCATATTAGGCCAAAATTAAATGAATTGTATCATGACATGTGTGAACGTGTGTAAGATTTACTTTTGAGTAAACATGCATAGAATTATGTTGTAAGTGTTCTTATCACAAGTATGACTGCTCAGTCTCCAAAATGGGAAACTGATTCCATCTGTCTGGCTCTTACAATCTTGGAAACAAATGGGATTTTTCACATGACAAAACAGCATAAGGATATGGACAGATTTTATGTTGCTTATTCATGGAGAATTTGATTATATTGACCAACGCTTTATGCCGTGTAAAATAATAATAATAAAAGTAATTTATTAAATTTGTATGCTACCCGACTCTCAATGACTCTGGGCAACTTACAACGAAGTTATTATAATAAAATCAATAAAAGATATAGACAAAAGATGCCAAGCACAGTGAAGTGAACGGTCTCACTCTCTGTCATCAAAGGCCTGAGTGAAAAGCCAGGTCTATAGCTTTTCTGAACAACAGCAGAGTGGGGGCCACCTACATCTCGGGAAAAATCTTGTTCCAGAGAGCAGGCACTGCTATAGAGAAGGCATACTTCTGGGGTCCCAATAGATGACAATGTTTAACTGAAGGAACCCAGGGTGCACCAAGCCTGCAGGATTGAATCAGCCAGGCAGATGTTATGGGAGACAGGCAGTCCCTCAAGTAACCAGGCCCTTTTCCTTTTAAAGCAGGAGCTGCAAGTCCAGGAAGATCCCCCAGACTGCATACCAACCTTGAAGGGAGTACTTCCCCATCCAAGGTCAAAGATGGAATATCATAGACTTGGGTGGCCTAAAAACGCACAGCCATTCGGTCTTGGTAGGATCGAGTCAGAGATGATTCCTCCCCATCCAAGCTATCAATGACTTGGGACAGGTCTATGGTTGCCATGGAACCCATGGACTTCTGCACTGCCTAGATTCAATAGCATATGTATGTGTGACATTGTCTGTTTTTAAGAATATCCTGGTCAGGTCAAGATGTGGAGGGATTCAGAATGGAAACACTGGAGATTACCTCTATTTGGGGACTGCCTCATTTTATATGTGTGTGTGTGTGTGTGTGTACAGTATGTATGTATGTATGCATGTATGTTTGTCAAATTTATATGGCCACCCATCTCACACAAAGTGACTCTGGGCAGTGTACAATAAAACCTACTATCAAGACAAAAACAATTAAAAACAATCAAATCAGTAAACACAGATAAAAACAAAACCACAAGCAGGAGAGTATCACATATAATATAGCCACTAATGAGAAACTTGTAGCTGGGAGAAACCTTCACTGAACTCAGTAGATGCTTATGGTTACTTTGCAAGGCTGTGATTCTATAAACAGAAAAAAAAGTGTAATCAAATTCCACAGGGTTTATTTGTGAGTAGTAAGTAGGACTGAGTGGATGCTCTGCCTTTGGACATGAAGAATCTATAGGAAGAGCCCACAGAGAATAGTTTTTGTTGTTTTTTTTTTAGATTTGAGATCTATTGGGCAATGAAAGAGTCAGAGAATTGACTTGAGAAAAAACTTTCTCCAACCTAGAATGATGAAAGAGCTTTCCAATGGGAATATTGAGCTCATGGAAGACTTTTTCTTCTACGGGGTCAGTATTCCCATGAATAAAGCAAAAAAGAAAAAAAAGTGGGGGGAGGAGAAATAACTGCACTGTTAAGGTGTCCAGTTTCTCTGACAGCCAGAGCAAAACTAGCTTTGCAGGGGCAGAATCCTCCAGCCAGGTGGGAAGACGTGGTCCTGCAGCAGTTGAATTGCAGTTTCATGAGAAACTTAATGAGACTGCTCCTCCATGCACAGTAGAATATTAGTTTAGGAGGACTGTCAGCTCTTCAAGGTAGTCAAAACCACAAGTACTAACAGTACCTTTATTGTAAGGTTACAGTAACAGAATCTTGCAAGTCTGAAAGTACATCTCTCCCCCCTCACCTTTACGGTCCAAGAAAATAGGGAGGGTCCCTTCTGAGACCTTTGCCACATGCCCATTGCTTCTATGGCCTAAGCTGCCTCTTATATGACCGTTGCCTAGTCTGCAGTTCCTCTTCCTCTGTCTCTCAAGGACATTCTGACAGACTATTACAAGCGCTTTCCTAAGAAAAACACTACTTTGAAGCCAGAATACATTGGAATGGTTTCAGTCTGCTTCAGCAGCACAATGGTCTTGACTGTGAAGCTGTATCGCCAGTGAATAGTATGGGGAATGGGGGGAGTCTCCAAGCCAGGGCAAGGAGGCCAGGACATATGGCAACATATCCCGCAGCCCACATGGCTTTTTAAGCTTAGTCTGAGGCTTATCCAAGACTATTGTGTCATCCAATTACAATCTGGCTATTTCCAGAATTTGAAAGGCTGGTTTATTTATTGTACTAAGCCACAATGTAGGTTACATGTTTGTGGCTTATTGTGTTCTATGAAGCCAGCCATTGCTGTTTGAAAACCATTGTTTAGAGTTTAGTTAGTGTGAACTTAGCCAGCTGAGGCTTATTCAAGAAATTATAATTTATCTTGGTGTGTGACTCAGATTTGTATCCACAGACTGCTTGTCATGTGAGCATAATTAAAATGTCACAAATTTGCTGGGAAACTGTTAAAAGCAAGACAGAAAAACCAAAAGTTTTTCAAATGGAACCAGAAGAGATGTGGAACTTTATGAAGGTTTTGATATTATTGATATGATTCACAAAATGAAAAGATCCTGTCTTGGTGTTCTACAAAGTCTATAAATTGGCCTTTCCCTGTATAACTATGATGGAGGAATAAAAATTAGCATACTGGGAAACAGGACTTTAGGCAAGAATCTTTTCGCTTTACTGTTACCTCTGCTGAGCTATTTCAGCTAACCAGAGTTACATGGTGCACATTTCCCAGTTAACCACTCAAGTAGGACAAAAATTCACAGGATACCTGTAGTTACATTTGAAGACTACCTGTGACATTTGTATTTTATTGTGTGTGGTGGGTGTACATGTAGACACTCCTAGATCAACAACTGTATTTATTTCTCCTCTGCCATGATGTTGCTTTTTGAGTATAGAAAATAGGGGTGGTTAGAACAGAGGTAATTTGGCTGCATGAAAAGTCAAGACGGACATAGCAGTCTCAATCAGTCAATCTACCCTGCCTTTAGTAGTTTGCTCGAGTTGCTGTTGCCAAGTGACCAGGGTTCCATTTGCCTTGGAGAGGTGTTTGCTCTAATTGCCATCAAAACAAAGCGTCTCTTGAAGATCTCTGCACAGCCCTATTTTAAAAACACAAAAAGACATCCATCAGGCGTGACAATGATGCATACATCTATTTTGCTGAATATACGTATATCAAGAAAATTTAGCCACTTGAGATGGACCTTCAGACAACCATTATTTTGATTTCTGTGATTGCTAACAGACATGCAAAGAAGTATCACTTCAACTATGCAAAAAAAATGGTTTTGAATTGTGACTTATCTTTTCCCTTTTTATTTTGCAGCAGAAATTTACTGCATATAAAACAAACCAATAATTAATATGTTATATGTTACAAGGAAACACATTTTTCTGTTCCTTCCATTTCATCCACATTAAAACACAATGCATTTTCTGTCTTTTAATTTTTGTCTCTGGAATACCAAACTTGCTAGAAATACATTTTCTAACACTTCACCCATATAGAATTTAATATTGAAATATGAAAGATAATGATTGGATTTGTTACTGCTGAAACTGTTACAATGCTCCCCACAACTCCATTTTGCTCAGTATTGTTTCAATAAAATTTTAATTATGATTTTATACTTTGCATTATGCTTTTAGAACCCTAGATTGCAGGATGTTCAATTTAGTGAACAAAAACATTATTCTGTGTAGAATAGACATGATATCATTAGATAGCTGGCTAGAGTAAAATGCCTTCCATATAGACCACCTTCACAGTAATAGGAGAAAAATTCACAGCTTCCTGCAAGTTGGTATCCAGAACTTGGTGTTTTATCTCTGAAATAAGTTTCATTCCTTCTGGAAATAGAAATCATATACACTGATTTAATTATGGGGTGTAGGGGCTAACAAAATTGACTGCAAAATTCAAACTCTGAATTCCAAGTGTTTCAAATGGAATTCCAAACAGGAACAAACTTTCTGGGGTAGAAGAGATGCCTGTACAATTGATTATATGCTAGTGTCCCCAACTCCTATTAAACAAAATTGAATTTAAAATTTATTTTTAGTCTGATTGTGACAATTTTTCCATTTTAGCAAAATTCACTGATAATGCCTGGATCTACTGGCTTGAAAATAATTGCCCAGATGAAACTATTTTGGACAGGAATGCACAGATAAGAGGTCTAAGGAGATTCAGAGAGACTTTGCTCATTTTTTAGCCTTCTTATTGCCCCTCAGTTTAGATAATCTATTTGAGATGCAAGACACATGGGGGAAGTACCTTCTAACAACTGGTCAATACTATCTAGGATTTAATCCTGCATTACTGGCTAACTTTTTATATCAAAGTTTAAACCTATGACATTGTTTGATTATGACTGTGTCAAAGCTAAAACTGAAGCTAACAGGATCTTTAAAAATAATGATGGGAGGGTACTGTATTTACTTGGAGGGAATACAGTATTAAGTCCATGTTGAAAAAGAAAAAATAAGGCACAAAATGGCTAAGTGGAAAAAGCTAGCATAAGGTGTCTTGTGACCTATCTTCCCCTGAGACTGCACATGCATATATAGTAGCCAAGGAGGCTAATCTTGTCCGATATATAGACAGAGCATTTTCAGGCTCTATTTACTGAGCATTTCTTTCAACTGAACGTATTTGTCTTAGCTATTGATTGTTTCCTAAGTCTACCTCTAATATATTCAAACTCATAGCATAGTTGAAGAACAGCCAAGCTACATGGGAGATTTGATCCCTGCAGAACTAGTAAAAGTCTGATTGGTGGGCTTCTGTATGGCCTACTTTATTTATCTATAATGATCCCTCTCTCCAAATATCAAAGAACTGCTGTAGATCAATAACTATTCCAAAATTTCAGAAAGGAGATAAGACTGATCTAGGCAATTTCAGGCCAATTAACCTTCTGAGCATTATTAGTATGCTATACACAAGGCATCTTTATGGAAAATTTCTTGACTGGTTGACCAAGAAAGCTTTTGGAAGCAGAACCACCAGTTTCAGAAATGAACACTCAACGTGCAGTCAGCACCAGAAATAATTCATCATTTCCCCCAAGAACTATAGATCTTTGAGGAAGACTTGGAGGTCTTTTAAAGAATTTTCAGGTGCAGTTCTTAAGATTCTTGAAGAAATAACATGGTAACTAAGTTAGTATAAACAAAATTAGTATCAATATATAATCATTTCTTACAAAAACCAACATAATGTTTTAAAGATTTTATTGTTGTTTTATCATAGGATCATCAGTTTTTAGGCAAAGCTGCTACACTCTCATAGAATACAACAGTTGAAGCTTTCCCCAAGCTGGAGGAAAAAAAAGGAAGAAAGAGAGGAAAAAAAGAAAGAATGAAAGGGAAAAAAAAGAAAGGAAAAAAAAAGAAAGAAAAAAAAGAAAGAAAAAAAAGAAAAAATCCATGCATTTCTGTCAGTTAAAGCACAACTGAACCAATAAAAAAGGCTAATAATACTTCTTATTTGATTGGTATCAAGTACAATAACTACATGTACTCTCCAGAATGTAAAGTTCATACTTACAATGGATTTTTTATTTTCTATATTGTGTTAATAACATTCATTCATGGAAGAAACAACTTGAAAGAAAATGTTACAAATTAGCATTTATATTGTGGACTAAGAGAGTATACACATATCTGAACCAGGTTTATCTAGCATCATCAAGTTCAGATAGTGTTTTCTAAGCTGATGTCCCAGGTTGGGAATTCTTAGAATCCTTCTAAATCCTCTGGAGGGCAATAGAATGAGAAAAACATTCTACCCAAGACCCAAGTGGAAGAACCTGACTTTGAAGAGTCTAAACACTTTAGATTAGAAATGCTTAAGGAATAAATATACTAGAAACAGAAAATTAACAATTCTGGGACAAAAGCTCTGCCCTTTCAGGGTATCATGTCATGCAATTATTAGCATAGGGAAGCATTCATAACTGGAGTCTCCCCCAGCCTAAACAGATGTAACTCATTCTTTCATTTTTCTATGCTGTCATTTCTTCTTTGCTTGTGCAAAGAGTCCTTCAAGTCTAGCTTGGCTCCTGACCAAATATGACTTTGTTGTTTTCTTGGCATCAATAAGGATGTGATTTGCTATTGCTTTCTTTTGGATAGTTTTTGAACTTACTAAACTAGCCGACACTTCTGGATTTCCTGATGGCCTCTGATTCAAGAGCTAAGCTGGCCCAGTCCTGCTTAGCTTTTCTTGAGATCAACCAAGGTTGGCTCTATGCTGCCACCTGCTAGGAAACAATGCATAGATGCTGCTAAATAGGTGCAGGCAGCTGCTTATGTACATGAGCCAGCAATGTACATAATGTTTTTACTGTGTGCTGCTTTGAGAGTGTTTGCTATACAGCAACTGAAATCCTTTAGAAATAAACCATCTAAAGCAACTCTACATCCATGTGAAAACAACAAGAATTTATAAAGCTCTCAATAATTCGTGCACAGCTAAGATTTCTGTGTAAGCATTATCTTGCATTTTGCATTCCTAAATCTGAATATAGGTGGAAAGGAAGCCAACCCCCCCCCCCCCGCACTGCCAAGGCTTTTAAATGCTCAATACACTGTAGAATCTTTGACAAGTAGGAATGGAAAAGCAAAGGAGAAAATTATAAAGTGGTCAAGGAGGAGGCAACCCCTTACTCCTCACTATAAATAATTGGCCATTCAAAGCTAGAGGGCATACACCTTAGAAAATAGGAATTTCTTTGAATTCTTTTCACTGCCTTTATATTCTCAAAACCGTATTTCCATTCTTGACAGTTTTATCCAAGCAGATCTTGGCAATGTTTGAGTGATTTATTTATCTCAATTCCTGGTGACAGCCACCACTTAAGTCCAAGAGTAATGCAGCAGGCAGTAGCAATTGCTTCCCAAGTATAAATGGACAAAGGTGCTTTTTGAAGGCCATGCCTCTCATTTGGCAGTCACTTCTCTTAGTGAACAAGAGAAGGCAGTCTACAGCTGAGAGGAAGACATAGAGCTGGACTGCAGTCTTGTCCACTTTGGTTACACAACTATGCTTATTCAAATATACATAATTTTATGGGGCACCCTTGCTACAGTGCTCCATATATATGCCTACAGTGCAACTATGCAACCTGATCCCTTACTCTGATCCAAATCCTCTGAAATTTTTAGATCCTCTCCAAGTATGCATTTTCAACAGCCATGTTTTACACTATGCTTTGTGTTTACTGTACTACCATGATTAACACACTGCCATGGCTAACACATTGCATTCTCCTATTTTGATTTATTCACTTATTTTCATGGGCCTTAAAAAATGAACTGGTGGTTTTTATTTTCCTCTTTAAAAAAGTTTAAACTATGACACATTACCTAACGTGGTGGAAGCCATGTTATGTTGCCAACTCCAGCAATCTTTTGTGGCTCAAAGCTTCTTTCTGCCTAATTCTGTATCCATGTTGTTGGACTGCTACATTCACCTTTCATCCTGAATTAACTGCAAATAACAATTATGCATGATACATAAGTAGGGGTAACTCTCAATTATGTTATTTTCTGGGGCATCACTGGACAACTTAACATAGAAATGGTATGCACAGATTTTCAGTTGAATGCTTTTGCAAACTTATACTCAGTGCAAACAATATCATATATGAATAGGAATCACCCCCTGAAGTAAGGTAAGGTCAGATTCAGCCACATGCTTTCTAGCAACATACACTTTAATCACTGACTGACCAGTACATAATGCAAGAATGCTGGTCCCAGTAGCAGTGGAAAGAAAAATGAAACAAATACAATGATTGAGAAGCAGATGTTGCTACATTTCCGGATATTCGATTCCAAATTCTGAGTTCCAGTGATTGAGAACCAATCCAGTGTTGAATTAAAAACGAATTTCTATTAAGAAGCAAGCAGGGGAGTGCAAACAGCAGACAAAAGGAAGAGCTAAATTGATTTTTGTACATTCCAGCTGTAGTCTGCTTGGTTTTTAAAGCGGGAGAGAGGGGGCGCGCACAAACACACGCACGCGCGCACACACACTCTCCCACGTTGCTTACTTGTTCTTTTTAATTCTAAATTGACCTGGGCTAAGTGGACATATAATTGAGAAAGACGGCGAAGTACAGAAGAGTTATCAAGCGTTTTAATTTCACCCCTGTGTCCCCAGTACTTAGCTCCGGAAAAGTGAACGGGGCCATCCGCGTCCTAACTATACCGACGAGAAAATCCCAGGGAGTGGAAGCGATTGGAGAGAGGGCGCCGGGAAGGAAAGGCGGGGGAACCAGCGGATAGGCGATTTTGCGACTGCTACCCAAGCAAGCACGAGCATTCACCAGCCAGGGTGCGCTGGCGCGAGGCGCGCCCTCTCCCTTCCTCGTTCTCTTTAATTCAGCTCCTCCCCCCGTGGTTGTGGCTTTCCCTTCCATCAAAAGCCCGATCAGCAACGCCAGTCTTTTGGTGGGGGGCGGGAATCCGAAAGAGAAAGAAAGAAAGAAAGAAAGAAAGAAAGAAAGAAAGAAAGAAAGAAAGAAAGAAAGAAAGAAAGAAAGAAAGAAAGAAAGAAAGAAAATAACGCCGCTTTTCCCTTTTTTCTCTGCTTCAAATACGGCAGTGTCGGAAACTTCTGTGGAGTTATTGGCATCTTCCTCTAGATTAAAAAATAATAAAAATTAAAATTAAAAAAAAAGCAGCTGCAGCCATCCCTTTCCAACTTGCGTCCTATTTTGTTCATTTCCCCTTTCCTCATTCGCACGCAAACCAGGGTTGTTTGTTTTGCTTTCCCCAACCGTATCCTGGGCAATGGGAAAAGTTACTGGCTGGTACCAAGGGTGGCATTTCGCTTTGCTCGCCGCCCGGACCTGGCTTTTGATCCTTACTTTTGGCTTTATCGGAGCAGACATCACTTGCCGATCGTGCCGCTGGCAGGTGCAACTCCAGCCGCAGCAACCAGCGCAAGGATTATCAATGAACTTCAGGACGGCACGAGGAAGCGATGAGGCCGGAGAGGTACCTGTGGATAAAAGAGGTGAGAAGCCCGCGGACCGCGGGCAGGAGGCGGCGGCTGCCGGGGGTCCAGTCTTGGCTGCTCCTGCTGGGGAGAAACGTGTCGGGATGGGATCAAAGGGTAGGATGGGACCGAGCAAAGTGACCGGCGAGCTCCCAGAATTTTCCCCGATCCGCCCCAGACTATCTCCTCCGGATGTTAACAGGCCCGCTCGCAAAAAGTTAGCCTCGGTTCCCGCTCGCTTTCCGGCGGGGAGCGGAGGGCGCCGGGGGGCCAACTCGGAGGCCGGCCGTGTGGCCAGATCGGCGCTCCTGGGCCGGCGGAGAAATAACCAGAACGATCGGAGGAGGCGGCCGAGTCGGAAGCCCAGAGGAGCTCCGGCTGAGAGAGACGCGCAGCTGGAGAGCAGGGCACGGGCAGCGCCAGAGCAGCTGCTGGCAAAAGCCACGCGCTTCCGACAGGAAGAACTCAAATTGACGAGCACGACCTTTGCTCTCACTGGAGATTCGGCGCATAACCAAGCCATGGTGCACTGGTCGGGCCACAACAGCAGTGTGAGTAGCCATAACAATCAAGCAACAGACCACAGTGCACAGGGCAGGGAGATGGCGCTCTCCCAGGAAGCATCAGATCCTTCCCTGCCATTTGCTTTCCAGCAAGATGTAACTAGATTTCCCTTCCCTCTGTGCTGAAATGATGATGATGATGATGATGAATGCAACTATTAGTCCTAGTAGCAGTAGTAGTATTTGTCTCCCTTTGGCAGAGTTTCTTTTTCTTCCTTTTTTACAATCTTGCATTTGTTGCATCTGAAGTGGTTCCCCGAGGCTTCCTTTTCGAAGCAGAAAGTTTCCTGCTTGGTACTGCCTTGAATTGCATTTACCAACAGATACCAATTTAAAAAGAAAACTTGATCTTTGTGTAGTAGGCTAAGGCTTTCTGAGATTACTAAGATAAAAATATGGGTGATCTTGTGTGGGATAAGCAAACAGAAGTAAAAGCATCTCATATTTCAGTCGGGAGATATTTTCTTGGCATTACAGGGGAACAAATGTCAACATTTAAGGATGAGTAATGGAAATGTAATAAAGAATCCTGTTAGAAATTGAAGCTCTCTGTCAGCTGAGTGATCTGTACTGATTGCTAGCTACTCTTCTGTTATATTCTGACTATCCATTCCTGTTCAGAAGAATTTTATCTTTTATTTCTGTCCATGAATAGGCCAATCTTTTCTTTTCCTCTTACACTTTCAAAGTTCAGGATATTCACTGCTTTTAGAAAATGTATACAACTGTCTTCCTTGTGCTGGGACGCTAGATCAGAAAGTATTTGTTATCTGTATGCTGTCACCAGTTCATTATTTCCCTAGCTTTAATTTAATAGAGGATGTCACCAACAATCAAGGATCAGTGTTGATCAGAGGCATACAGCTGTTATAATCTCCTTCAAGACTGCCCCTAATTCCTTTCCCATTCCCTCCTTAAAAGAGCACAGGTTTGCAACTCAAGGCTCAGTCAGCACGTATCTTTAGCTGTCTCTATTCATTTGGGTAGAAAACCAGAGTTTCAGGATGAAGATTTTGGTCTCACCTGTTGTTCTTGGGTTTATCCCTGTAGTTCAGATGAGATGTTTTCTCTCCTCTGTATATCTGGTAATCCAACTCTTACACTGTAAGTATCTTTACAAAAAGTAATTCTAGCTTTCCAAGATGTCTTGTGCTGCTGCAATGAAGACTAATCCAAACAAATAGAGCTACTTGTTTTACAATAGTGTTTTGCAAATTGAATCTTTTTTGGGAGACTTAGGATAATGCAGGCTGGGGCTCTCTCTATAATAGAGCTTCCTGGGAGTTAACCTTCTAAGAGAAATTAAAGGGAGTCAAAGAAATAGAAAAGACAGCAAACCAAAAATGAGATAAAGTTGACTCTTATTTATGGGATAAATTATTTATTCACAGCCTTCTCTGTTCCTGTCATCTCTATTATTGTCAGCTTTTGCTTATTTTTTTAAAAATAGAGATGTTAGATATCTGGCCATTATAAAATCCTTTTTGTATGTATGAATATTAATTTTACGTAACCATTTAGTATTCATGTGGATGTCCCCATGACTTCTAGATGAGTTAGACTTCATCGACTAAACTGTAATCTCATAAGCTTTTCAAGAACTTTTTAATCAAACCATACAAGCAAAAATCCTGCTTCCCTTGTAGGTTTATAGGACCTTTCCCCTTTCTCCTCATTTTGGCTGTCAAATGTCTGATACAAATCCATTAAAATCAATCCACCTTGAACTGCAGACTTCTAAAGCTGATAGAACAAGTTTGTCATTGCTTAAACAAGAAATGTCCTCATGCCTTCAACTTAAAAGTAGGACTAAAAACTTGAAGAACAGATTATATATATACTTTACATTAAAACAATGTATAATTCTGATTATTACTATAGTTATAATTTGTTAAATTTCTTATTTCCCTTCATTGCTCATTTCCAAGTGAGTGGGGGGGGGAGTTCTTCAGTTAATTGGCTATGTCCTTTAATATTTGTAGGTATTTCTATATAGATGATATCAATCTTTCCTTTCTAACTGTGTCCTGTATTTGTTCACCAGATATTCAGCACACTGCAATGTGTGGACAGTGTAGAATTGAGAGCATCAACTATCCATTTAATGGTTTCTCAGTGAATAAAATGAAAGTGGTGCTGACTCATTCTGTTTGGCTGAAGCAAAGCCTTTTATATCTACTATGATTTTTAATGACTTTGTCTCTAAAATGAAAGTTAGTGAGATGTCGCCCCAAGTTTCTTATGTTAAGATTTTAAAATAAAATTCATTGTTGGCTACTTTTATCTAGACAATTAGGACAATGTGAAAGGATTAATTTATACATCAAAACCAAAGCTGAGCTTTGTACCAGTTGTTGAACCATAAATTGTAGAAACAAAAGAAATGTAGAGAGCCAGTTTGGTCTAGTGGTTAAGGCACCAGGCTAGAAACCAGAAGACTGTGAGTCCTAGTTCTGCCTTAGGCATGAAAGTCGACTAGGTGACTTTGGAGTGATCATTCTCTCTCAGCCCAATCCACCTCACAGGGTTGTTATGGGGAAAATAGGAGAAGGAAGGAGTATTAGATATGTTCACCGCCTTGAGTTATTTATAAAAATAATAAAGATGGATAAAAAAAAATCTAAAAAAAAATGCTTGGTTTGATGAGCATCAGAAGTCACAGCAGAAGCGATGCAGTCTGGAATTTGCTTCCCTTCTTAGCATGTGCTTTTTCTTTATATCTCACCAGGTCAGTCCACATTCAGATCCCATTTACTAGTTGTCCATCCTGACAATAGCTGTTGCTTACTTCAACATTTATCCTTTTGTTAATGCAAATGAAATGCAATTATTTGTATTCTCATTATCCAGACATTTTAGGGTATTTTTGATGCATTTGAATAAAGTGTACATAGAAGATATTTTATTATCTTAAAACTAGGGTTTGGTTTTGAGATGTGATTTGTAAACCATCCATATGAAGAACCAGGCTGGATTGGATTAAATTTCTATCTTGCCCAGTATTGGGTTCCCATAGTGGCCAACCAGTGCTTATGAGAAATCAACAAGTAAGACCTGAATACAGTGGCTCATGTTTCCCACTAATTGATATTCAGAGGAATAGTGCTTCTATTACAGGACATTATATAGCTATCATGACTAGTAACCATTGATTGTTTTGTCCATCATGAATTTTTCTAAGATATTCAGTTACAGTATATGGACATCACTCTATCTTTTGGTGGTGCAGTTGAGAGGCTAATGGTGTACTTTAATGTATTTTTATTATCACCGATTAAACATAGCTATCTATAAGACACATTGGATTAAAGAGGATATATTCTAATGAAATAATGAGACTCCCGAACAGTTAGCTTTGGAAATTTTCCCTGGAGAGAGAAACATAAGGATTTGGATTTGCTGCTTCCCAAATAGTAGAACTGACTCTAAGGTTTACATAACTATTTGACTGACCAAAAGGGACCCAGAGGAAGTAGAGCATTTAAGAAACCAAGTGTAACTTTCAAAGTTGGTGGATCAAATCTAACTAATCTGTATTTTTTGGGGGGAGGGGGAGTGACGTTAGGGAAACCTAATGAATGTGTTTATGTGTAAGTTCAGGAAGGATTGTAAAAGCTTCTGTGATAATGTCTATGAAGGGTTCTTTTTTGGCAACTCTGAAGAATGTTGCATAAATGGTAAATATTATTAACAGGCACTAGCTACTGCTACTGTCCCCAGAAAGTCTGCATTTGGAGAAACCTGTATTTAAATCCTATTTCAGCTATGAGGCTTTGAAAATATCATATCTCTCAATGTAGCCAAGCTCACATGGAGGAAAGTGTGTGTGTGAAATCCTTGGAAGAAAAGTGAAACCACAAGTGTAACAAAGCTGTATTGATCAGGTCTTAGATTAAAATGTTTAAAACAAGGACCTGAGCTTTTAACTGCTATATAATAGTTTAGAATAAAAATCAAAGATATGCAAGACTAGATCTTCAATTTCTACCTGCCATGTAGCCATTAAAGACTCAAAACTGTCAGAAAAGATGGCAGTAATTACTGAAAGTTACTAGGAAGAATATGTGCATTGTGGTTGACTTTGCTTTTGTACTGGATATTTCTTTGCAATTAAATGTCAACACCCAATAGAACATTAATTTATGCATGCCTTCTTTGAGGGGATAGTGGCTCATAACTATTTAAGAGTCTAAAAAAAAGATAGTAGCTACTGTTCAGTTTTTTTTTCATCAGTAGAAGAGCTATACTTTTGAAACTGTTTCTTTATACTTTTCAGATTCAAGCTTGGTTTTCAAGCTTGTCTGGAATTTCATGTGTCTGACATTTATAATTAAGTTGTCCAAATCACTTTGATTAACAAACAAAAGTAGAATGAGACAGTTGTGTATCATCATGAGGCCCAAACAATATATTCCAAAAATGATTAAGGTATTTCTGTAGGCCTGACCAGACTTCCATATGTCCTCCTTAGAAGAATAGCACAATCAACACATTCATTGGCTCCCTTGCCACTTCTTCATTTCTGTTGTCCGGTTCTGTTGACAACCATGCATTTCAAGAGAAGTCTCCGGTCCTTTCTCTCAATGTAAAGAAAGTCTTTAGCTACAAAGACTTTCAAGTTGATGCCAGCATTTTGAGATAGACCAGGTTAGGAAATACAGTGCTTATATTCCCTCCCCCTTCCTCAGGAGAAACATGGGTGAAATTTTCATGGGTAGGATGCTGGCTTCTGGCACTTACTTTAGTTACGGAGTGGTCAAAAGGTTTGAGTAAATATTCTGTTTTTCATTTTGCAATAATCTCTCCAACAGTTATGCAGACTTCCCATGTTTCGATTAAATCCCAGGAGAAGATGTCATGATAGAAATCCTGCCTGGATGCTTTTTCGATTTGGGAGGCCTGGGTGATCAGGGAAGCTGCACAGTGATGGAGGGATGTGTTAACATCAACATCCTTCTCTACCCTTCCGTAATAATATGAACTCAAAAAGCCAGCCAAAGGAAATTCTAAAAATATTCTAAAGTATCCTGAGAATAAGCAATTAAAACAGAAACCTGTTTTGCAAAAGAGCATTTGGAACAGCCTTTCTCAACCTTTTGATCCTGGAGGAACCCTTGAAATATTTTTCAGGCCTCAGGGAACCCCTGCACATTCAGGCTCAAATATAGGCCAGAAGTTACAAAATTACTATACTTGTTTCATGTGTAGGCCTGTATATATGCATTAACAGTGTTCTTCAACTAAAAATAAAGAATGAAACTTACCTCTTTAATGTGAAACCTGTACTTATTTTTTGCTGCACAAATACTCAATTCTGGGCCAAACTTGAGTTTTGGCGATCAGTTGTAGGACATTTGTGGCCTTTGTGGTTGCATTTTTTGGGGGCTATTTTGGGCTACATTTAAGGGTGTGTACAGTTTTTGAGTGATATAGCAAACTGTCATGAATGATAACTGCAAAATGCATCACAGAGACGCAGATGATGCTGGCACGCTGAGTTGGGTCAGCCAGCCTCTTCCTCTCTCCCTGCACCACCAGCACTTTGTTCTCAAATCCAGCTTCTCCTTCTTGCCCCTCCCCCTTTCCACCTCCTCTCCCAAGGACCCCTTTGCAAAACTAGAGGGGGGTTGATTCTTTGCAACCTCCAACATCCCTCCCCTTAATATTTAGATTCCTCAACCTCTCCTGAAATCTTGGCACTCTGATGCCACAGCCTTCACCACCACTACCACCACCACCACTTTTTCCTTTCCCCCCCCTCCTCCCCCCCCTACATGTATGGGTGGCTGTTCCTGCCTCTGGTGCCTGGACCAGCCCAACCCTGGATCTGCAGAAAGGCAGGTGCTTGCCAGTAATGAGAGCCCCAGCACAGAGGCTCCAGCAGTCTCAGTCTCTCTCTCTCTCTCTTCCTCTCACACACACCACTTGTTGTTTCTCCCATCTCTCCCCAGCTCATTCCTCACTCACTCCTCAGCTTGGCTCACTCCTTGGCTTGTACACATATGTGTGGAATCCCTGCCCCTGCCTGGGAGCCACGTGTGCTCTGGTGGACCAACCCAGTATTGGAGGTTGGAGGGTTTTTCTTTGGTCTCTGCTTTTTTTAAATAAATCACAATTTCCCAGGAAACCCCTAGGGGTCTCTCATGGAACCCTAGGGTTCCATGGAACCCCGGTTGAGAAACCCTGATTTGGAAACTGGACAATGAAATTTTAGCACTGTATTTCTCTTCTGCAATGGATGATAAGAACATCAAAGGTACACTTTTCTTCATTTCAGCTTGACTCCTGATGACTATATGGACCATGCAAATCATTCCATGGGAGGATATGACATGACCAGATAACCTTTTGAAAACTTTGAAGCAGGTGCACTGAACCTGTGAGCAATTACTCTGCAACTTTGAGGTGTGGGACATTTGTGTGCCAGCAAAACACCTCACTGAACAATTTGTACAGGCCAGACGAAGAGTACAATAAAATGATGGAAGGTACCTTGAATCTTAGGGATAATTCTCTGGTTCCCCCTAACTGTGGCATGAACATGTCCCACTAGTCATTTTTTATGACATGCCCTCATGATGTACATTCATCTCATCCCCTGCTCACAGTTGCCTTTAGTAGTTCCAGTTTAAAAGTTCTGTTTTCTAGCTTTCCCTGACACAAATTTTGTTGTAGATACATGTTCTACCAAAGATAGAGCAATGTGATTGCTGACACAATCAGGGATGGGATCTGGGATAGCTACTTTATGTCACTGTGAATTCCTTTTGTTCCATGGGACTTGCCCTTCAATTTAGCTTGGGCTTCAAGAGAGACTGGGCACCTGGTTTCCTAGAGGCATCTGCCTACACAGTGCCTGATACTTTCTGAAGTACATGGCAGGTCTTATGTAGACTTCTTATAAACTTCTTATAAACAGAGCTGGATTCTTCTGGCTGTGTGAGGTGGTTCTGTCACCATCAGATATGTTACAGGTTTTCAGTGCTACAAGATAGGGTTTCTCATGACCATAATTTTACTGTTTTATTATTCTGGTGGGAAGGGATGATACAATTTTGCCTGTTCTTCTGCAGCTTCATAGCCATCCATAGGCTACTTCCAGGTCCTGTTAGTCACAGGGATAGAACAGGACTCCCTGCTAGCGGTGCCATTACCTTGCAGCATTAATTGAAGATGGAACATATCTGTTACCAATCCTTCTCTCCCACTTTACCATACAACCCTCCTTTGTGCCTGCAACCAGTCAATGGGTGTAGAACTCCTTCAGAAGATAACCAACTGACAAACCACAGGCACTAAACACCTCCATGCTTGTAACCTGTGTTTCTTCCCCTCAAGAAGGTCCATCATATTTAAAAGCCAAATACAATACCCAAAAAATATATAGAACATTTGCAATTTGACACGTGACTAAATTTAATGTTCCAGTCACCTGCCTATACTCACCTAACCTCTTTCTACCTGATTTCGAGAGTGATTGATGGTGGTTCTCCTGCTGATAGGTGACACTTCATGGGAAGAAACAAAGCCAGGGAAAGCCACCAATCACTTTCCTTAACTTGTTGCACCTTAAAACCGTAAGGACAGCATCAATCACCTGTCTTGTTAGTGTAGCAACATAGGGCTGAGCAATCATGACAGCAGTTTTATGCCACTTTGCTTTTTTGCCAGCCCTAGGACTAGCCATCTGGCTTGTCCTTAGCACATGATAAACCATGATCAAAGTATAGAATGTTAAACTATTGGACAGTAAGAGTTCTGTTGTCCCTTCACCCACGTCAGTACAGACAGTCAGACAGTTGTAATTGACATGGTTTTATGGGAACTCTCCAAATTCTGGTTCACTTCATTGTAGATAAAACTGGCAACTTTTTCTGGGTTTGAATTTCAAGGGCCAAGGAATACTCAAGCTCCTTTCTTTTTGTGATGGTTTTTCAGTTTCTATTTTTAAGACATCTGTGTGGGGCATGATTTGGCAATAATTAGGATGAATAAAGGTTAACTGTCAATTTCAGTATCACTGGGCTCTTTTTTATATACTTCATGTATTGTGTTTATTATTGGAATTCATCAGGTAGAACCTGAAAATAGAAAGGAAGGGGAAGATGGAGCATTGCTCCATCCCATAATTATAAATTTCAAATCTAATCCCATAATTAAATTTTATTATTTGTTAATTAAATTTACATTGATTGCTGCAGTGTGTTTGAGAGTGGTTTTTTAAAAAGTGAGAAGCTATAATCATGTTCCAGAACTTACATGTTGTGTAATTATCATTGTTTATAGAACAGTATAAATTTGATTATGTGTGGAGTTACTTGTCAGGCTCAAAACTAGCATGATATTAATTTTTTTAAACCAGAATTTTTCCCCTCCTACTAAGAATAGAATTACTTGAGAAAGAAGGAGATATTATATTACATGCTTGAGATAAAGCATTATTATTAAAATTAAGCTTGTGTTTTTAAGGCTGTAAGAACAGATTACTCAGCTGCTCAGCTAAACAAATAGTGTCTCAGAATAGTTGCTGAACACTGCAGTGATAAAGTGAAAGGCAGGTCTTCATACATAGCAATAGAAGAAGTCAGTAACAACTATGTTACTGGACCCATAGCAACCACAGAATTGGACAATTTCAGCCATGGGCATTCCTCGGCAAACAGCCTCAAATATCATTCCCTGCCCACAGCCTGTGTAACTTTCTAAAAGGAACCAGCTTATTGAACATAAATTAGTGAAAACATATGTGTTTTTTCCCCTCAAGAAGGTCCATCATATTTAAATGCTGAATACAATATCAAAAATATATATAGAACGTTTGCTAATATGACTTTGTGACATAAATCAAGACACTCTCCAGAAAAAAGTTATAACTCTAGAGAAACCTATAGTTAAATCTCGAGCTAACCATGCAAAGAAATCAGTTTCAGGAGAGAAACTTTTATTGTACGTTAGCTTCCTAGAAAGAAGTGTGATGACATTCCATGCTGTTGTTATTGTAAAGTGGTTGCTAAAAAAGTCACAAGGATAATGCAACTTTATTCCTTGCTTTAAATATAGCGTTTGTAGAATTGGTATGTTTTGTTACCTTGCAATATATGCTTACAAACCTGTAACATTTTAAAGTACATAGAGTAGAAATAGTAGTTTAGTGTAAGATGTCTATCAGGATGGTTCTCAGAATCTGAATTTTCCCATATTTGTTGTTTTAACCTGTAATAATCATGAGAGGCAATTCTAGTTTGGAGTAGATTCTACTTTATACTGTGGTAACAGTGGTAGTTGAAGCCAACAAACTTTAAACTGACTACATTGAAAAAAAAATCTTGTATTTGAGGTGGAAAGACATGAGATGAGAGGAGAAGCAGTAGCCTAATGTAAAGAGGCATGGATTTCGCTAGTTCACTGTTGTTTTAAAATATATATATATTTGGGTGTGTGTGTGTGTGTACACAACATTCTAAAATATAAACATTTAAAAATGTATGATAAGCATGTTAAGTAAAAAGAGCACCACTGGGCCCAGGATAATGCCCTCCAAAGTCCCACTTGCCCCTTTTTTAGATAGGAGGCATTGTGCTTGTCTGTTCTGTATGCTTTACAAATTGCTCATATATCCTGCTGATAGGAAGCCAAACCTTATAGTGAGAAATCTTTCAGTAGAGATAAACCAACACAAATTGCAACTAGCCCTTGAAATAGAAAATTGTTTTCCTGACAGAGAAGCTTTTCATGTTTCAGAACTAAATCAAATGGCAGCTATAATTCTTTTGTCTTTGTCATAATCCATCTCCAGATATATCTCCATTATTCTATCCAACTTCTAAACATGTAATTTTCTTTACTTACATGCCCTGAGAATATATGCCCTCCCCAAGAATAAGTCTGTAGTGATGAAAAGCAATTAAGGAAAGATGATGGATAAACTTTGAGAGAATTGGCTTGAGGTGGTATTGGATGAATAAATTGAATATATGACTCCTTCTATAAATGGGGGGCTATTTAGCAAAAGAACTTAGCTGAGAACTCAACATCAATTGAGATGGTACCAAATATGAAATTATGTAATATTCATATTAGTCATGTTAATATTATATCATCATCATCATCATCATCATCATCATCATCATCATCATCATATTAATCAGCTTCAACGAATATCCTTGCCATTCTGTTATGGGCCAAGAGAAATTATGGAAAATGTTTAAAGGCAGCCTCATATAAAATTTATTGCAGTAAACCCAAAAGGAGGGTTTCAGAATGTAGATAATTGTTACAAGGTTGTATCACAGGTGACATATCAGCCTACTGTTTGTTCTGCTTCCAGTGACAGTGCCTGATCTAGAAGCATGCCCAGATTGCAAACCTGATTATTTATGGGCAATATAGCCTCATCCAAAAAAGGTTAAACTTCATTCAGATGGGCAGATGAACTTGCTGAGATTGCATGGAAATAAATATGTAATCTTTCCATTTGAAATTAGTGACATAGATTGGAGTTAAAGGAGCCGAACTTTGTGTTTATTCATTGCTTGTAAAACAAGAGCTTAGATCAGCCTCCTGAATTTGGTGTTCTCAAAATGTGTTACAGTCCAACTGTAACTGAGGAAAGGTAGATTATAACTGTTTAAACTGTGTTCAGTGCTCAGAAGCATGAGGCTTCTGAATACAAGATACATGGAACAAACAAAAGAAGAAGCTGTTAAATTTCATGCCTTGTGTGTCATCTTCCTGTGATATTTGGGAGTGATATTACAAACAGATTTGTGATACCAAATGGCTCTTGATCTTTTGACACCAGGTAAACTTTAAATTATTCAGTTCATCCTTACCCTTTAAATCAGATGTAACTTTTGCAGGAAGATGTATTTCCATTCAGGTCCAGAATGAAGTAATGTTTTTAATTTTAATTTGTAATGCAACAAAAGTCCTATCCACTTCTTCCTGTTTACATTTTTCCTGTCACATGATGATAGTGAGCAGAGATATGGGTGTTAAGTATTACATTCTCATGTGCTTAGCCCTGTGTGTAGCAGGATGCCTATTATACAAATCAGCCTACAAGAATGGGAATTCAAGAGAATTGGCAGAGCCACTGAAGAACAAGTAAAAAGGATTTTCTACCCAATTATACAATGGGTTTAGGACTAAAGCTCAATGGTAGTTTTCAGCTCTTAAACAAAAAATGATTTACTGTTTTCTCAGCTGCTATTTCTGTATTGTATTTGCCACAAAGAGGAAACACACTGCTCCAAAATAGAATGAAATTGGATGTCTGTGTAACAAGAATTGCCAGTCCTAATGTGTATGCATAGACATACTTTTAGAAATAAAGGCTAGACCAGGTAACCTGTATCAGTCTGCTGCCTAGGTACTCAGTGATGAATGTTCACCTTCAAAGTCCCTATTTATAATCTTAATATTGAAACCTGACTTGAACTGGACAGCCCATTAAATAAAAGATTGTCCTCTGGAAAGTAAGACAAACAGCTACTGCCCCTGAGCCTGCAAAACTGTTGATAGGTTCCCTAAAGTCTTCATTAGGTAAGTATTTATATCAACTTTAGATGCCTCAAATATCCTGATGATCTGGTGAAACAATGTTAAGAGTTAAGCTGCATAGTGTACCTAGTATCACTTGCACTTGCTATGAAACTCAACATTAATTTAACATTTTTTAAAAGCTTCAAAATTGTGTACATAAATGCAAATAATTTCTAAAATAACCAGGGAATAAAAATGGTTACCTGTTCAAGTTCTTAAACAGGATTGGGCTGTACTTTGCAGAAGAGGCTCAGAGTGCCTTTCTGCACTAGCATCTAACCATAGCACAAATATGCCCTGGCCACATCTTTTTTTGATCATGTTCCCATGACATTACCTTCATTTCATCTCCATCCCATTAATGAAGCAGCCTTAAGTAATCTTTATTTGTACCAGTGTTATTTTTTTCTCTTATTCCAGCACTATCAGGACAGCCTCAAGATGTGTAAAACCTGTTAGGCTTTGTTATCCATTACCTTGGAGGAATGGATGATTCAGTGACTGGTAACAGTGGCAGTAGAGGCAAGACAAGGATTGGGAATGAGGACAGCAAATATCCTGCTAACATAAAGTTCTGCTGGCTGAAGGATGGGTAGCACTTCAAATTAGCAGCGGGGAAAGGCTCAAGGTCTGTGAGCTTATTTCAGGATTGAGAAACCTTATAGAATGCAAGAAGGAGATTCAGCTAGTAGATTTGGGTTCTGAGTACCTGTCTAGAAATTTGGACAATATATATGGAGGTTGGGGAAATGGCATAGTATATAAAAACATAATGCTTTGCCATCATGGTCTATAACATCATCACAGCAAAAAGACATACTAATATGTTGGTTGGCATGACTTCAATTCTGGGTATGATTGTAATGCACATGGAACTTTTTGGTGTTTGAAGAATAGTTTCCCTAACTATTCATTACAAAGATTTTGCTAACTGCTACAAGAATTATGTACGCAAATGCCTAGCAGCCAGCATATGTCAGATTGCTTTTTAATATCCCTTAGAACTTGAATCTTGTATAGTTAGTTTCATAAATACAAATTCCTGCTAAAACACAGGTGAAGAGCAAGAAAAAGAAGTGATTGGTTTTCTTTGTTTGTTTTAAAGTACACTTTATTTTCAGTGTATTGTAAACATGCAGGAAATACATTTGGACTTCATTCATTGGAAGCCATGTCTGACAAACAAAGTCTTAGAAGTGAAGTCATTAGTGTAGAAATTGTAAGTGTGGCCCTTTTTTTTAATATAGCCCTTCCAAAAAACAGCAGTATAACCATATACACCATCTTTGGCCCTTATGGCCACATCTATCATTTTCATTTTGTGTTTGGTCACACTGACCCTAATTGCCATGAGTAATGTGATAGAAGGCATGAGCGAGGAGGATCCTGGAATGGAGCTTCAAGGTTACAGGGAGAGGGAGAGACATTCCAAGCATCTCCTTAGCCCCCAGCCACAGAGCATGTGAAAGTGAAGAGAAGGAGACTGGCCCCTCCCTAAAGGATTCAGGGTTATAGTTGCTGTCATTGGGGGTTAGAGGTTGTCTGACGAGATTCGGTCTAATAGGTATAAGCTAATAAAGTAACTGAGCTGTTCCTGGATTGTCTCGCTATGGTCCTTGGGCTGAACCTGACAAGGGCTTTGACACTAGCAGTATCAGTCACATCATGCTGTCAAGATTCTAAGTGTGCCCAAAATTGGGGATCAGTGCTATAGATTTGTCTGTAGATTTTATTTATATGAGAATTTCTCATGGCAAAATGAACACCATGTTAAATATTGCTAGCAGACAGAAAATTCTAACAGGTATTTCAATTTTCATTTGCTTAACATAACAAGTCTCCTCTCAGTGAAACCCAGATTTGCAGTCATGAAAGGCCTGTAGGAGATTGGCGTAAGAATAGTTGAACTTCTTGTAGATTGAATGCATTCACATGCCAAGATGTAATTATTAAACATGTTCTTGAGTCTACCAGAATGAATGAATACAAACTCCAGTTCTTATTATATGTTGGTAGTTGAAATGATGGGAGGAAAGGGTTTTTTTAGTCCCTGCTAAATTCTTGAGTTTGCTTCTATTGGGGCAGCAGAAATGATTGGATTTTGTTTTCTGCCTCAGTACATAGTTAGCAATAAACTAATATTTAATAGAAGCACTTAAATCAAATGAATCAACTTAAATAGAAAAAAGTAAAAAATAGAAACACTTAAATCAAAATGAATATATGAGTGCTAATAAGCTTTTTATTAGCTTTATCAGTGAGATTGACTTGCTTGAGTTTTAATTAATCATGTTATAGAAAATTGAAAAGGGAATTTTCAAAAAGCTTCACTGTTGGAATTTGACTGAAAAACTGATTCTCTCTCTCTCTCTCTCTCTCTCTCTGTGTGTGTGTGTGTGTGTGTAATAAATGTCCCTTACCTGTTTCCATAACACTTGCTTCCCAAACCACTTATTTCAATTTAACCTATTCTCTTCTCACAGAAACTTCTCTAAATTTTCATCATGACTTAGATTCTCTTGACACATTCTATAAATTATCAACAGAAATGAATGATTTGGAAAGTACCGAATATTACTGCATATAATTCAGGAGTACCTGTAAATTCTCAGTAAAGCACGTAATAGAGAGGTGTGTGGAGAATAGTGAAATGGGTAATATTTTACTGAATCATGATTTTACTGATGCCTCACCAAAAGAAAAAAAAAAGGGTTTAGAGACTTTAGCCTTCACTGTGGGATCCCACACATGGGGAAAATATGAAATAGATGCTGTGGAATATTATTGAATCCTTATGACAATCTCTTGAATTATAATTTCAGTTCCTGAATTCCAATCCTGATATATATTTTCTGAGTAGGTTATATATATATTTATATTGTATACATAGTAGGGAAATCACTTGTGTGAAAATGATAATTTACAACAATCATGCTATTGTTGCAGAGGGTTTGACCTCAGGAGTTTGCCTTTAGTGGAGATTTATCTTGGGCTTGCAAAAGCAAAAAAAGATTTATACATATCATTGTAAAAAAGTATTCAAAATAGCCTGGCTTTTTATTTCCAAACTGAAGATGTCCATTCTGATGATATGGAAATTAATAAATGTTTTAAAAAAATCTTTTTTGTTTTACTAAAAGTATAACAATATATGCTTTCAGATTTCCTCTATAGAATTGCTTCCATTTTATATGGTCTTTTTAGTGTTAATTATGCTTTATCTTATTTTGATTGTAGTTGTTTCCTTTATATTTCTTTAAAGTCCTTTTCTTGTATAGTGTGCCATCAGCAACAAGTTCTGAAATTAATAAATTGGAGGGGGTGTTCCTATAAATAAATTGGTGGGGTGGCTATAATAAATCAAATCAATTAATCTGTCAGTCAGTCAATCAATCAGTCAATAAATAGTGCACCATTTCTTCACAGCCCAATTTTTAATCAGCACCGTGGCTAGGTTCTGAAGAAATCACACAAATGCATGTCTTTGTGTAAATGGAAAACTGGATTTAACTTCTTTTTTGGGGAAAAAATGAGTAGAAGAAACAATTTGCTCTCTTTGAAAAGGTTCTAGTACTATACTTTGATAAACTTAATTAGAAAAAAGGCTAGATTGTAGAGGAGAGAGAAGTCATACCAGCTGGTAGACAGCATGAAATGTGTTTCTTCATGTTTATCCATGATTTATTTAGTTAGAATAAGCAGTTTTATGCTTTTAATCATATTCCCAGGGCAGTTTATAAAATAATAATAGAACAATTACAGCATAAAGAGGCTAAAAACAAGTGATTTTGCTACCTGAAGTGAAAGAAAGCACCCGATCTGCCACTAAACAGGCAGAGGCTGACAATACTAACAGTTGAGTATTATACTAACCTCTGTGATTTAATGGACTAATGGGCAAGAAGAAGTGATTGTTAAATTAGAATGTCTGTTAAATTTGAATATGATTTTATGCATATTTTACATATGTTATGGATGTATAAAATTATGAACAGAAATTTGCATATGCACAGAAGCATACATGCGT
Source organism: Python bivittatus (assembly GCF_059951505.1). Lineage (NCBI taxonomy): Eukaryota > Metazoa > Chordata > Lepidosauria > Squamata > Pythonidae > Python > Python bivittatus. Next base: position 49,655,939 of record NW_028277125.1, on the reverse strand, counting down.
CAGATGTAGGGATAAATTCTGAAATCTATTAGCAAGATCTATTAATCTAGAGTTTACTGTATTTTGTTACTACAGAAGACAGAGAATCTTCATCACATCTGAGGGACTCAGGACAGTTTAGAGTTGCAGTGCAAGGCATTCATAGATAGATCAGGAGATTGCTGTTGTTCCCCATAGCATCTGTCATCAGAGATAGTTGCCTTATCCATCCAGATATTACATCCCTAAACATAAATACAAAAGCAAAAATAATATAGGAGCTGCATAAAACAGCAAAACTGAAACTAAATCTATAATGTTTGGAAAAATAGAAAGCCTTTTAGTGCCCTCAGATGAATAAATAACTGCCAGGCAAGCCTGCGAGTGGGATGGCATTATGGACCTGAGACACCACCTTTGAGAAGATTCCTACTTTGTTGTTCTTAATCTTTCTTATCTGAGATGGGAGGGTTCCTACTGAAGTCTTTCTGTTGAAGATATACACGTGGAGCACAAACATATGGAGTAGGGTTACCACATGTCCTCCTTTTTGTCCTCATGTCTTCTGTCTGGCAGGCATAGCCTTAAAATTAAATACAGGTAGTCCCCAGTTTAAGAATGAGTTCCATTCCCAAGGTCTGTCCTTAAGTCAAATTTGTATGTAAGCTGGAACAGTATTATTGTGTAATAGTGTATAAGTAGTATTGTGTCATAAACTCAAACCATTGGGTATTTAACTCGAATCATTGCGTATTTAACTTGAATTTTGCTACAATAGGCACCCTTCTTAACTATGGGTTATCTGTAAACCAGGCAGTCTTAACCTGGGGAGGACCTGTATTGTCTGGCATTTTGAGCATCTAACAAGCTTCCTGAGCAGCTTTTCTCCATTGTGCAGTGCTTCTCTAATAAGTGCTAACTGCAAGTTAATATGCTCTGTTCTGTGACCTTAATTAGTTGAGTAGTACCGTCCCACCAGCTTGTGCTGCTGCCTGAAATTGATAAGATTAATGTGTCCCCTTCCCCCCCCCCCAAGCTTTTCCCTCCTTTCCAATTGTCCATGTCTTCCTTTGCTTGTTCAGATATCTGGTAACCCTAATATGGACAAAAGTGAAAGGAACCTGAAAGGCTGCTTAAGCCAGGCTGAGGGAATTTATAGATAACATGTGGCCCCAAGGCACTTCCTGACCATCTTCCTGAGATACAGTACTGCTTTTTTTTTTTTTGGTCCTTTTAAGGTTTAAAATATACCTGTTAAGATTTATTGCCTAAATTTAACTTTAAATTCCCCCACAGCCCCAGAATTTAAAAAAATTGGTTGAGAAGTTTTAACCCCATGCTCTGTTGACATCACTGTGCATAAGATATACTCCTTTTACCCTTCAAGGCTAAAAAGTAAAAAAAAAAAAAAAAAGTCTCTGTTCCCTGACTTAAGACACTGATTTTAGACATCCAAAAGAGTACTTTGAATTGGACAACTGCTGGAAGTAAAATTGATATTTGGAAATGAAGATACATATTTTGCAAAATAGCTTCTCCAGCTAGTAGCAGGGAAAAGATCAAATAGGAATTGCTGCTGATATTTTAGGGTAATTCTATCCTTTTGATTTTAACCTGCTTATAGTCTCAGACAAGCGAAGTATGATTGTGGCTACACTTCTGCTGGTGCAGAAAGGTAAATATTACTTAAGCTAGGACGTTTCAGTGACTACTTAGTGACACAGTGTTAGCTTGTGGTTTCCATAAAGAGCACAGCTGAAATAGTCATGCTAGTCTTGACCCAGTGGAAAGAATAGCTACTATTACTTGCCATATTTCAAGTTACTTATCTGGTGAATTTAGGCATACTTTCTCTAGGAAAAGTAAATTTGCAACTTAAGATAACCCATGTGAATATGCTTGTCTCATGGTTGGCAAATCAGAAGATCAGAACAACATGATCTTGCCTGTTTTCAGAGAAAATACAGGTAGTCCTCACTAAGTAATCACAATAGGGACTGGAAAATTGGTTGTTAAGTGGGGTGGTTGTTAAGTGAGACACCACATGACCGAACCTGCTTTTGTGGCCATTTTTATGATGTTCATTAAGTGAATCACATAGTAGTTAAGCAAATCACATGGTCGTTAAGCAAATCACATGATTGTTAAGTGAATCCAGCTTCCCCAATGGATGTTTTCTGCCTGAATTTGGTTAATGACCATGTGATTCACTTAATGACTGTGATGATTCACTTAATGACCATTGTCAATAAGGTCGCAAATCCTGATCACCTGACCGCAGGGTGTGGTGCTATAGTTTGTCACAGTCATAGGTGGAGTACAGGTTGTAAAGCACTTTTTCCAAGGCTATACTAACTTCAAACCATCATTAAATGAATGGTTGCTAAGTGATGACTACCTGTAAAGGAAAGCTGTATGTATTTTACTGTTGGAATTTGGATGCTGGACACTCCTATCCTAAATACATGGAACCAAAACCCATTTTACAGACTCTTTTTAAAAAAAAAATATGCAAACTACTAGTCACTTTGTAATTGTTTTCTGAAATAAATTAGCAAAATAGTGTGTCATATTATGTAAATACATAAAATAACTTGCATATACATAAAAAGATGCATATATACTACCAAGATAAAAGTACATTCTTTAATTCTTTATTATTTAATTATTAACTATTTATTGGAACGAAAATAATTGCATTTATAAGAAATTCCACAGGCATGCTACTACCAACAGAAATAATTTCCGAGTAGGAATAAAATAATATAGTATATATAAAATTAAATTAAAGACCCCTTTTGGAACAAAGAAAAAAAATCCCATTTACTTAGGGATATTTTCCGTGATGGTATGGTGCTAGAGAAAAGTCTATTCTATATTTGTATCAATTTTGTCTATTTTATTGGAGGTTAAGGTCAGGATGGACTGTACGGCAGGGCCACCAAGCAGATCTTAACTTAATGGCAAAGTGATGTAATCTGATCAAGTAAATCTGCCAGACAGCAATCTATGTTGTATTGGCTGCACTTTCTGAAGAAGGCAGACTATATAGATAGTATACTATTTTTTCTTTACCTTTTCTTATACTATTTGTGATACTTAGAATGTGAATATACTTACCTCCTGATCTATGGTTATTGTATTTAATGGTCAAACTAAAACAAACATACACTTTTACAAAATATTTGTGCTACTGTAGCCAGTAAAAATCTTAGCCTTCAAAGGATTTGTTATACTGCTATGTAAATTAGTATCATAATATACAATTTTCATATTAAAATGTTTTTGGTTTATCTTGTTCCAGTTTATCTGTGGCAATAATGAAAATTCCTCTATTATTTTCTTCACAGCCAAGACTGCAATTTCTTCCATAAATTTGGCAGTTCAGGCCAGCTTGTTTCCCCAGTGGAATATTATTTGATCCTTTTCTTGCCCCTTTTCTTGTAAAATATAACTTTTCTGTTTGTTGTCTTTTCCCCTTCTCTTTTAGTGCAGACCACTGCCAAGGAATGTTGACATAGTTGTTGGAATGCCACTTTGTGATGGACATGTTGCAACAGAAACAATGATTTAAGCAACTTGAATTGCCTTAGGAAAGCTAAGATCATTACTATAACCTGTCAGGCAGCAACAGCTTGAGATAACATGATGTGCTCTTAGTTGCTTGAGTCACAAAAGGGGGAAAAAGTTATAAATCAGATAAATGACGGTGAAAAACTTTGTTTTAAAATATCCCAATGGATGTGGAAAATACCTTTTCTGATTTTTAGATGGCAGCTTTAGACGACTGGTAATCATTTCAGGCAAACAGACCCGACCAAGCTCATATTTATACTAGCTGCTTCTCTGGTTCTACAGATTTTACAGGTTCTACAGGTGGCAAGAAGGAGAGGAAATAAGGGTGGTCTTAATCCCTCTTGAACATTAGGTGGGATAGTGTGGTTCTATGGATAATTTTCAATGGGGATAGAGGAGACTGATCACATGTATGAATTCTTAGGATGAAGAAAGTGGCAAAGGTGAGGTGATTGAAAAGCCAGCTGTGATGGATCCAATAATAAAAAGACAGTGAGCTAAGACTGTTGAGGAAAGAGGGATAGAGGAAACTCTGAAAAAGCAATGTGATGTTGAAACATTCACAGTGAAAAATGGAACTGTGATTTTAGATTGCCTGCCCTCTGAATTAAATTTCCAGTTTCCAGGCTGTTTGAATGCAAAAATATTACACTTGGTAGTCCTGAGCATTCAGAATCTACATACTATTTCCCCCTACCTGTCAGACCCAGCCCATGAACAATGGTGAAAAGTCCAGTTGAGTCAAGTTCCTTTATTAGCTTATACCATATAGACAGAATCTTGCCAGACTCAATCTATACTACTGCAACTAGTGGATGTACCCTGTGAGATTCTAGGGAGTGGCTATCCTGAACCTCTTATGCTTCCCACTCTCCCCCTGTGGACTGTGTTGTCTTTTGTCTCTTTCCCTTCCTGGAATGCACCCCCTCCTTCTTGATAGCCTTGCTCTCTGTTGCTATCCATCACATCACCCTCCTCTGCATAGATAAATTCCATCACATCACCACTCTGTATCTTACTGACTTTGTTGAACGTACCAATTCCTGAACATCAAGAATCCAGAGAATTCAAGAAGACCAACAAAGTTGGCAAGACTTGGTGTGGTAAAGGAAGTAGGAAGATAATGGGTTGATAATATGTAATGGAAAACCAGGAAGATAAGTTCTGCCATGAATTCCAGCTATTATGGTGACCAGTTGTGGCTTTGTGTTTCTGATTTACTGGAATATAGTTGGAATATTCGTTCTACCAAATTACCGTATAAATATTATAATATAGATATAGTCTATAGTGAAAGTTGGTAATGTGGTTCCTGCAGTTGTCAGTGAGCATTTAAGATCTCAAATACTTTATATACTGTACATCTCATGATATAACTAAAACTTTTTAAAAAGTTTCTGTTCTCATGTTATTTTATAAAAAATGTTTTTAATTTTAATTTCTACTTTGATCATCCACAAGAAATTGCAAAAATCTATGCAATGGTAACTGCCACCTGAAAAAGATTGTTGAACCCTAGCCTAGAGCTATTGTGTATTCAGTGGTTCCTGCACATGTGCATGGGAACTACTTAAGTCTGTGCAGCATCTACAGACTATATATATCCTTGCACATGGCAAATCTGACTATATTAAAACATCTGCAGTAGTTTTAGGCTAATGTGCTACTAGATTGAAGGCTATGAAAAAGTGTTGCTCTTTTTCTTAATCAGTTTTTTGGAGCAATAAACAATATGTTTATAAATAAAAGCTGATATGGTCTGAGCTTTCACATATCAGTAAAAGGCAGTGAATGACTAGAGCAACATATTTGAAAAATACAGCAGCCCCCAATTCTTAACTGTTTTTTGTAGGAGTCCCACCTCATCTTTTTTTCCAGGTAGACTTCCAGAAGCATTTGCTTTTTTATAAAGTCTTGCATGGACACCTCCTTGCTAACTGTAGAACATGTTACATTAGTAAGTTGTAGAAATGGTTTCAGTTGTATTCATATAAAAATAAAGGTTGCATTTCTTCTAAAATGGGGGGAAAAAAATTGTCAGCCAGTATGATGTAGTGGTTAAGTTTTTAAATTAGAAGCAGGGAGGTGAAAATTCTACTCCACTGTCAGTCAAACTAATAATTGAACTACATACTGACATTACACCAAAGTAACTATGGGCCCACAAGGGTCCTTGTTAGACCCTATTTTAATGGAGAGAGGAGTCAAACAGGACTGTTTACTTGCTCCTTTCTTATTTAGCTTCTATATTAATGATATAGAAATCACAAAGTTTTTTCTCCCTTCACTTAATGTATGGAGAATGTCAGTGTTAATATATGCCGATGACATGGCTCTTTTTTTTGGTGCTAAGATTGGCCTTAGAAGATTATTGGCCAGACTAGCTGATTATTGTAAAAGGGAAAGACTGAAGATAAATTATAATAAAACAAAGGTAGTGGTCTTTGGCAGAAGTAATACTAAACACAGATGGACAATTAATACTCAACAAATAGAGCTATGACTCTCTTTCAAATACTAGGCATCACATTTCATAAGTCGCTTACATGGAAAACACATTTAACTACTACTCTCTTAGCAACTGCCCAATGTACAGGGGAACGTGATACCCCATATGCTGTATGGGGCTGAGATCTGAGGGTGGAATGAGAAGGTCATTGCCCAATTGGAAGTAGTCCAAAACAACTTCATAAGAAAGATCTTGAGCCTCCTTGCTTATTTAAGGATGGAGGTAGGGCTACCTTCTATCATAGTTAGAATACATATTGTATTGTTGGAGTAATATAAGAACCTAGAAAGCCTTCAAGAATCCCACCTTGTCAAGCTCTTGTTTCCTCTATTACACAGTTGGGAATCAACGGACCAACTATTGTTGCCCATCCTACAACGTATTCACTACCACCTTTGAGAGAACTTAGCTCTTGGAACAGAGAAAATATCAGAGATTGGCTCTTTGAAAGGGTTACCAATAAAGATGCCACCATAGTACAATCATCCAAATATTCATCTTGGTACCATCTCTATAAAAAGTTTCTCTCAGTACCTGGTTAATATTACCAGTGCCTCACTGAGAAGGGATTTGACATCCCTTCACCTGCAGACCATGCCCTCCGCATATCTCAAAGAGAGATTTTGTAAGTTCCCTGTCAAGGAACATCTCTGTTTTTGTGGTGTTGGTCAAGTGGAGGGCATTATTCATTATGCCCTTCATCGCCCCATTTACAATGAGATTAGGGCCAAATTATTCATGGTAGGTGAACTCAATGGCTTAGGTCTTGAACAACTGAATTATCTTCTTGCACATGTGTTTCCAACTGTTAGCAACCAGGTTACTACTTTTGCTCTGCTGTCCTTTAAATTTAGAAAGAAATACTTTGTAGTTTTTTTTTTTTTTAATCTGCGCTCAGTCATTACTGACTCTGCAGTGACTGCTTGGACAAGTCCTTGCAGTTTTCAAGGCAAGTGTTTCGGAAGTGGTTTGCCAGAGCCTCCTTCCTAGAGCAGAGCCCAGCTGGCGCACGCAGGAGGTGGGGTTTCCGTTGCTTCGCGCCCTTTCTGGGCGAGCGCAGTTTCGCGTTTTACCCGCAACTGCTCCCGACTCCTTTTTTCCAAGGCGCCGCCAGCATTTTTCCTCCCACCAGAGTGAGAGTACCCATTTATCTACACACGTGAGTTTTCGACCTGTTGGGTTGACAGGAACTGGGGAGGAAACAGGAGCTCACCCTGTTTAACGCGAAGGCTGGACTCGAACCGCTGAAGCGTCAGCCATTTCTGGCCGGCAACTTTCAGCGTCATTAAGCCGCTGCGCCACCGCGTCCCCCATGTAGTTGTAGCTCTGGCTTTATCTTGTTTTAACTTTCTTACATCTAATACTCCTTTTATTATTTCATTTTACAATCATCAATCTAATACTCTTTTTATTATTTCATTTTATTTTGTTATTTTATTGTATTGTATAGTACATTATATGTTATGACCTGTAGTTACAACAATAAACTTTCTTACTCCACCCTCAGTCACAGAAGCTCACTAGGTGACTCTCTTTGAGTTAAGACCTAGGGGTTTTGTTGTGGGAAAAATAGGAGGAGGAGTACTGTGTTCTGTCTTGAGCTTCTGTATGAAAAGTAGGGTATAAGTCTAATAAATAAATTTCACAGAGAGAAGCCACAATTCTCTCATTATGTTCTAATTGATACTAGACAAGCCTAACTTCTCAGCAGATTTTCAGTTATGTGCCAAGTCATTGTTATGTTAGCTAGGCATTCTGGGAAAGCAAATCCTAAAATTATAGGAAGATTAGACTGGCTGAACCAAGATGTGAAAATGGACACACGGGGCATCTCCTTTTCTTCTTTTTAAAAATTAATAATGGATTAACATTATTTTGTAGCAGAATACTGAGGCTATGAAGCGTTTCATATGGATTGTTATTTGTCACAAATAGGAACTGGCTGCATGAAATGTTTACTCTAGTACTTCCCCCATCACAAAATGGATTCAAGTCCCTGCTATGTCACGGTACTCAAGATGTCATTCAATATTAGCAAAAATAGGCAGACAGCATATGGGGAAAAAAATAAATGCCTATTTAGCTGAAAACAGCACAAAAAGTGTGAGGACCCATATCTATCTTAAAATATATACGAGGTCACTGCAAAATCTAAGTATTCAGTATTTCAGCTGGAGCAAGTACAGTAAATGATGCAAATGATAATTACTTTCTTTTTTATTGCATAGTAAATAGCTGCGTACAGTTCCCCTTAAATAGCTGGAGTGCTGCTCTGGAGCACATAAATCTTAATAAACATTTCTTTGGCCCAAATAATTCTTGTATCATGCAGGACAGGCATCTTTCTGTAGCTGTTATTTGCCCTCCTGCACATTGGGGTTAGCTGCCAGAGACTAAAGAAAACCAGCATGCAGAAAATTAAGAGCTACCAATTGGCGCCTCTAAATTCTTCTGTGAAAACTTTGGTTCTCCTAATTGTTTTGTTTCATGCTCATCTGGGTGGAGAGGACATTGTGCTAAGTGCATTTCAGTGGGTAGCCATCATCACAGAGTCAGTCTCTGTGTCATATGTCCATTTGTTTCTTTTTCCTAGTATAGACTATTGGAATTACCGTATTTTTCCGACTATAAGATGATACTTTTTTCTAAAATCCTTACACTAAAAATTGAAGGGCGTCTTATTCAAGGAAGTCAGCTGAGGAGAGAACTGCGCGGTTGCAAAACTGCCCATACTTTGTCTCTGCAGACAGGCTTCCTCCTATTGCTAGCCTCCAATCATGAGTGAAATAGCTTGTCTCCCAAACGGACTTCCTCCAATCACAAGCCTTATATAACTGATGTCAGCTGATGCTGAACAAACCAATTAGAGAAAGTCTGTTTGCAGAGACAAGCTATTAGCAGTTTCACTCGTGACTGAATGTAATCAGTTATGCAAAAGAGCCTGGAAATAGAGCTGCAGAGACGGTTTGGACCTCCTCCCACAGAGTGTATCAGGTAAATGTTAACTAATTACTAAATAAAAATGTGTTCTGCACTATCTTTAAAATATTGATTTCTTAATTTTGGGTTGGAAAAGTGGGGGTCATCTTGTACATGGGGGAGTCTTATTGATGGAAAAATACGGTAAGCCTTAACATTCCATGTAGTTAAGCTATATTATATGAGTAACTCTTTCATACTAAGCTAGCCACCAATCACAGAATTTGTCATTCAGTGTAGTCCGTCCATTGGTTGTCCCTCTGTTGGTTGCAGGGTAACTGACATCTGTAATTGAAGCATCCCATAGCCCTCATTGATCATGATTATCTCTTTGGAATCTTAAAACATATTGCACTGCGATATAGGATACAAACAGAATAAAATCAACCCCAGTGTTTCTAACTGTAGTAAGCCAGAACATGAGTATGAAGAAAAGGAATATCTTCATACAAACATTAGTTGCATTAAACCGGGTATGCAATGATGGTTGATGGGAACTTCTATATTTGAGTAACTGTCCCAATATTCTTGTCAAATTTATTCTCCTCAGGCCCTCACATAATAAACTCAAATCTTACTGAAATTTCCAACTGTAGTTATGGATTGAAATATTCAGGAAAATCTTAAACACCCGAAAGGGTTATGAAAAACCTGACTATATTGCCAGAGCTTAGAAGGAAACAGTTATAAAAACATTATAAAATTCCTTGAATGTTCCATTGTTTTAATTATTGTGTTTTCATGTTTATATGGCTTTACTGTACGTATCTGTAATGACTTTTATCAAACAGGCAATGTAAAAACACTAGCAATAAATAACATAATTGAAGCGGACCAGTTTTTAGCTTTTTGTGAAATGTGTCAAATTGCTTCAATTATGTGTATTATTAATAATGTTTTTAAAAAGAGAAAAATGTGACAAATCTTATTTTTCTGTAAGCAGCAACTAGTATTAAGCAGTAAGCAGTAAACAGGTATTATTGAAACTGGAAAAAAAGGTCAAATTAAAAAAAATGAGGAAAACTGTTTTCTTTCGTTCATATAGAAACAACTTACACAATAATTAATTTTAAAAAGTAGTAATTTTTATTCTGGTATGTACACAATAGTTAGAGGAAGATGAGTAATGAAACAATCACTGATTACTGATTGATTATGTCCATCAAGTCAATATTGACCCCTAGTGACTATATAGATAGATTTTCTCCAGGAAGATATGTCCTCAGCTTGGTTCTTCAGGTTCTTCCAATGGTGCACCCATCACTATTACAGTTGAGTCCATCCACCTTGCTGCTGGTCATCCTCTTCTTTTTCCTTCCTTCTTTCCCAACAGTATAGACTTCTCAGGAGAGCTACATAGGCCAACGTGTCCAAAGTATGATAATTTGAGTTTAGTCATTTGTGCCTTGACTCTGGTTGTCTTTTTCAATGATCCATTTGTTTGTTTTCTTGGCAGTCCATGGTATTCTCAGGAGTTTTCTCCAATACCAACATTCAAAAGTGTTAATACTCTTTCTATCCTGCTTCTTCTTCACTTCCATGGAGTGTCACAGGGAAAACCATTGCCTGCACGATTATGATCACTTTATCTGAGTATTGTTTCCAAGACCTTCATGGCTGCTCTACCAAGTGCTAGTCTGCAACATAATTCTTGACTGCTGGCTCCTTTACTGTTGATCCTAAAAGGCAAAAGCTACCCACCACTTCAATATCTTCACTGTCAAATCTAAAATGAAACAATAATATACATTCATTATGCCAAAGTAAGGGCAAAATATGAAGCTTCCTTATACTGCAGAATGGTTGCCATATGGTATAAACTATTGATTATCAATGAAGCATAAAATGCTGGTTATGACCTTTATAATCCTAAATGTTTTGGGATGAAAGAATCTAAAAGGCTACCTGCTCTTATATAAATCCACCAATTTGGAAGGATGGCCAGAGAGATTTCTTTCCTAGTTTCCTCCTCCTCTCTGCAAAATCTGTTTGCTATCCTCATGGATGGGAGTCTTTTTCATAACTGTTTCCATTTTGTGGAAAGTTTTACTCACCAAGTTTTATCAAGTACTTGCTCCTTTAATTTTCAGGTATAAACTCAAGGTTTCTAGTTTTATTTTTAAAAATTGATTCTAATCAATTTAACTGATGATTTATGTATTAATATCTTTTATCTTTTAATCTAGGTTTTAAATGGGTCTTTCCATTTCCATTCCAATACTTTAATCATTTCACACCTGTTTTCCCAAAATAACACAGTTTAGTAATACTGGAGCAAAATATGCATAACTGAAATTTTGCCATTCATCTTTCCCCTCCTTTGGTACTGTCTTTTGAAAGTTTGACCTTTAAATACAAGTATAATTTATTTATTACAAAAATTTAAAATTGAGACTCAGATAGACTTCTTAGCATCTCATGATGTTAGCAGATATGTATTTACAATCAGCCCATTATTGTCAAATGTCAAATATATTCCAATAATAACAATAATATAATTATATGCTACCAATCTAATATTTTTGCTTCTTAATTTCATGTCCCCTTTGAAAGCTGTTCACTGCTACATGCTATTAAATGTCAGCTATAAAATATAAACAACATATCAAATATTGAAAATAAAATATTGATGCAAGATAAAAGATTGAAATCAGATAAAATGGCATTGGATATCAACTATCCTCCATTGGCAGAAAGCTCTTTGACCCATGGCTGCTTCTTTCCATCAAATGAATGAAAGGCAAAATTTTCCCTTCATACTTGTATTTTGCCTGAAGTTCTAACAGCACAAGGCAGAGACTACATAAGTAGCTAGTTTGCCCATAATTTGGGCCTAGAGTAAATATAAAGCAACCAGTACTAGTGCAGTTGTTATAACTTGAGAATGGTATGACACTTCCTCAAAATGTCACTTACAAAGCATGATTTCCATTAGTACCATTATTCACCAAGAAAGGGCTGAAAAAGAGAATGGATAGTTTCTAGGATAGATTTCTAGGATAGGCACCAGCACTTCCGAAGAGAAACTGAACTTGCATTCAGCAGCCATCCATTATCTTAAATGGTATCCTGAATGCAAGATTGTCACTGTTTTTTTCCTTGTGTTTGAAGAACTTGTGATGCTAGGCAGCCAATACAGAGCTCAGATCTGTCAAAGGTTTAGGCCAGCAGGATCAAGGAATGGATGAGCCCTTTTGAATCCTGGAACCAATGTCAGTTATCCAGTCATACTGTCACCTGATACTTACTCTGCTTGTGTGAAATCCTCTGCAAACAAGCAGACAGAGCCTGAAGGCTCCTGAAACGATATAGAAAAATATAGGAAAATGACACTGATATTTGGACTGAAAGCAGGAATCAGATCACTAGAAGTGGTCTTACCATAATATATTACCATTCATTTGTCATTATTTCTAAACATCAAGCTACTGTAGAGCACCTCCAGGCATCTTTTATGTTGGTCTAGTAGATAAGGCAAGAGCAAAGAAATAGACAGGTTTTTTTGCAACAACCCTGTGAAAGTAACATCTGATTCTCAAGTCTTGCCTCTAGGCTATAGATTAAGTCCTTAATGGGTATTTTAAGCAAAAGGAATTGTTATCTGCCACAAAATGTTGAATGTCTGAATGTTGTTTAGAGCCATAGTATACTATATAGACTCAGAATTTTATAATTGATTGCTGACAGACGAAACTAAACGGCACTTTAAATAGCTTTTCAAGCTTCATTTTTAGCAAGAAGGACTATGCTTCTGAATGTCTGTTTAAAGAATAGCTGGTGACTAAAAGCCTTCAATTTTGATTGTTCTAAACAAAAAATGGTTGAATATGTAGCTTCATTATTACATTATTTCTCACATGCCAAACATGGATTTGGTCCCCATGACAACAGTTGCGTGACACAATGAAAAAAGTGTCAAAATTTGCTACTAATGTCTCTAACATAAAAAGGTGAGGTGGTGACACACACTTCTGATTATATACCATGTGGGTGGATAAGGTAACAAATGTAACAGGCCATAAAGGGAGCCATGGCTGTAGATTAGCTCCTCATATTACAGTCTATTTGCTGCTTCACTGGCTTAGTCATGAAATTAAAAGGCAGCCCCACTTATCTCTCTGGTAAAAGTGGAAGTACTAAATGTACTAGCCAATATGCATTTTTGAACCATCTGTATTAATTGTAGTTCCAGCTTTAGATTTGTGGCTTTAATCTGTAAACAAGGACATCATAAGGGATACAGGTAATTACACCTATACACATTAGCTTGGAGAAGCCTTGCCAAAAGAGATGGATTTTGTTTATCCTCTTGAATTTAGCAGGGACTAGCTTTTTGCTGAAGAGCCACTGGAGAGCTATTGTCTGGGACTGGAGAAGATAAGTGAGAGTTTTTGGGGGGGTTTTCCCCCCCCCTTCAGATAAGAGTGCAACAACAGAATATAGCAGCCACAGGAAATTGCAAATATGAAAATACCTGTCCTCAGATGAAAGGAGATTGAAAAAATGTTGAATTAATTCTTTTATTTTGGGAGACCAAATAGGAAGCCTTTGGAAAAGCAGTCCCAATTGTTCTCACCTGATTTGTGCTCATAAGTGATTTAATGCTCAAATGGTACAACAGCATTTTTGTAAAACAGTAAGAAAGTCAGCCTAAGCAGGTTTACTTTAATCCTGTCAATTTTTTTAATGTTTATTACTAGGTAATTGTACATAAAATAGCATACTTAAGATGCAAATCTGAACATACTTCCTAGGAAATAAGCCCCTTGAGCATAGTATGAGTTTTATCTGAATAAACATGCATAAAATTCCACTATTTATTTGTTTAAAATTCAAAAGCCAGATATTACAAAACCAGCTCAGATAGCTGATTGTTAAGCAAGGAGCTTTTGTAGTTGGAGTAAAGGCTGAGCATCTGAGGGAGGTGGGAGTAAATGAATAGAGAATATGTGTTATACCTAATGACTTTTTGGTGAAAGGTTACATAATTCTGTGTTCTACATCTCCTTTTACAATTACCCCACTCCCCCCACCCCCAAGTAGGACTACACTTCCTGCATTTGATGAAGTGGTTTGTGATCCACAAAAGCCCATGTGATTATAAATGAGTAGCTATTAAGGACCCTTCTTATTTTTATTTCAAGAGACACAACAGTTATCTCCTGGAAAATGTTACTACAGGTGCATTTCCAGATTCACAAAAACCACCCAAATAACTCTGTTCAGTAGAGCAAATAGTTTATGTGAGCTAATTGCCTGATATCTAATGGGCTCTTCATTTCAGTATTTGCTTCAGAGAACATTGTTGTTTTAAAACATACACAAACACACACATGAAGCCTGTTTCTATAGTGGCACACAGATTGCTCTTATATGAAAATTCCTGATACACCCCTTTTTAAAAATATTTTTCTTCTCCTTCCACTCTGAAAAAAAGCTGTCATTTGCATCATTTCTCTCTGCTTAGTTCAGTTTAGGGCTTTCACTAATAGATTTTAAGGCCCAAAGGGGACCATTACAGACTTCTCTTCTGACCTTTATTGTGTATATTACATAAAGAAATGCTGATGCTTAGTGGACCATCCCTTTTAGTAGTGTTTCATGCATGAGGGATAGATTTAGCAAATTATGCTTATTAGTTTAATCAGGACCTTCTCTCTGAAAAGAAGGCATGGGAGGAGAAATGACATCTCCATTTCTGTAGGAAGGATGACAGCATCATGCACACAGAGAAAATACACATATTTTTCTGTCATATTTACCAGCAGAATGGAAGAAAACTACTCTGATGTGGAATAGAGCTCTAAGCAAGGAGGAAGACTCCATTAGCTTAGAATTGTAGACAGCTCTTGATATGGAATAGATTGAACAATAGAGGCTGAAATACAGAGTTCTCTTGCTGCTACTGGCCATTTTAGGAGAGTGGGAAGCAGCAGAGAGAACTTTGTAGGAAAGTTCACCCAGACCAGGCTTTATATTATTATGGGTATAAATTATAGCTAAAAGTAGTTATGAGTACATGCAAGAAAACCATTCCCTGTTATACTGCTGAAATTAACCATCAGGCAACTAAGATGCAATGTAAAATGCTCCCAGCCTCCAAACACAGTCTAAATGATGAATTTTGCATTTTTAGTGCTCCGATGGAACCAAAACATGGATATAGACTCTCCTTGACCTTAAGAGAATCACAGTCCAACTCCTGGATCAGCTACATGGGTTTCTTTGAAAGTCTTCAGCTTATTTCCTCTGTTACTATTTTCTGTGAGGAAAAGCAAGGGAGCCTTTCCTGATAAAAGTAGTGCCTGGTAATAATGTAGGAAGGCCATGTGCTCTTGCTAATCAGGCGGGAAATATTGTTGAAGATGGAAAGAACTGGTCTTGTCATGTCTCTTGCCCCCCTCCTCCCCCCCCCCCCCAATTTTACAGCTCAGGTAAGATGTATTGCTCTGAAACCTAAAAAGGAGAAGCATATCCCCTTTTTTTGAATACAGAAGAAGGATGATCTGAAGGCTTTCTGACAGAAAATAAAATATTTTCTGTCTAAGATAAGCACAGCAAAGGCTATCAATGGTTAGTAGTCATGCTGGATATATATTACTTCCAGAAGACAAGCTTTTAATATCACTTGCTGTGGGAAGATAGAATTATATTTATATCCTACTTATGGACTTTCTATAGGCAAATATTTGGCTACTGCTGGATTGCATTTGAACTGATGTAATATTGCTCTTTCTATTTTCAGGATTCTTCTAAATGCTTCTGAGACTGTGAAACTATGTTATATTTTATACATTTAAAAATCTGAAATAACTTGTAGGTTTCCAGTTGGAGGTCTTCTATCATAACCAGTAGAGAAGAGTTTTGAGTAGAAGTTTTTTTTTTTAAATTGGGCTCCTCCCAAAATTCCAAAAATAAGGTAGGGAAATTGCCCAATCAAATCATCATTGATTTCCAAAATTGGTATTTCTTGTTGAAGGGAAAATTAAATAACACAGAGTAATTCACTGGAACTGTAGGATCCCATGATTAGTCTTGAAAAACAGTATCCTATTATTGCACCATGATGGACAAAGAATCTTACAAAGAATGATATGGCTTTCAAAATTTCTGTAACAGTATCTTCTACAACAATTAAATTGGATGGACTGTTAAACTCTCCCAAGACTAACCCATATATAGCACAATACCGTATAGGGTAAATTCTCCAGTTACATTTGTTTTGGGAATGAGGTCTTGACTACCTACCTCCCACAGCAGATAGAAACCATTGCCTACTTGACTGAATCACTGAATAATGGAGTCGATTGACTGTGCATCTTCTTTTGTTACATTCTTGTCTGGAACATTTTCTGTCTCTCCTCTCCAATTATTTTTTCTCAGGCAAAACACTGAGTTTTGAAGAATGAACCATTCTAAGCCTTAAGCCTTAAGGTCTGTCTGAGGCTACCATCCTTACTTCACCATTGCTATTTTGAATTTCATGTAGGAATCACAACAGCAGCTTAAAAGCTGTGCAATAGTTATATATGAGGCAACTCTGTTGTTCCTTTGAAAAGCATATTTGTTCAGATAGTGTTTCCAATGTGTCTGGAATGGCTGCATGCTCCTTTATTATCTAGAAACAAAACTGAAGCAAATGGCAGAGGGGATTAAAGTAGTCTCCTGGGAATGGATGATTGGACATTTGATTGTACAGTCACTGGATGGCAACTTGAATTAGGACTAGAAGGCAATTGGCTGTGTTAATGCAAATAAGCATATGAGTCCTAAAGTGCTAAAAATTAATTGGGTACTTTTAGGATAAGAAGCAGATTCCCCTGCAGCGAGGCAGTTTATTAGCAACAGGAATATGTGGGTGAATGTCCACATTTAATACCGTTTGATTTGTCTGCACCTACTAGCTACTAGCAAACATTACACCTCCTTTCACTTTGGCAGTGAAATCAAACCAGGTCATTTTTACTTTTTTAATAGTTTCCTTTGTTGTTGCTTTTTTAAAAGTAGATCCCTAAAGCCTATGAAATCCATCCCACAGCTGTCATATGATAATATTGCAGCAGACCAAGTCATAGTCCAGATATTTGCTCTTTGTGCAGTTTCAGTTATACTCGAATACTTGTTACATAGACATCTAGACATCAAACAGACATCTAGATGTCAAACTACAGTGTCGCTCTTGAGTGAGATGGGTGCTGATTAAATTTGAAATATAAATATCAATCAATCAATAACATATAAATAGGCTTATAGCTATCTTTGCATACACAGCTGCAAGTCCATTTTACATCAAATATGCTACATAATGCATTTTTAATTCTCTCTGTGTTGCCTTAAGTCCTCCAAATAAGCACCTTATAAATTGAATTAATTGATTATTACTATCATATTAATTTTTGTTTTCTCTTTCTCTTTTTTCTTTCCTATTGATCTATTGGTTTCTTTATGTGCTTCACAAACTAAGTTGCATTGGTCCTTTTATTAGGAGACTTGTGACAAATCATTCTTGACAGAAATTGCTATTCTGTTAACCATTTCAAATGTAATTCTGCAAACATAGCATTTAACCTCTCTCTGTCTCTCTCTCTCCAGGCCAGATGTACTGTAGATCACTGAAGGAACGTGTTAAAAATGCTGTCATCATTCATTCATTCATTCATTCATTCATTCATTCATTCATTCATTCATTCATTCAGTTTGGATGCTGCCTGACTCCAACTGACTGTGGGCAGCTCAACAACAGTAAAATAAACATAACAAAATACAAAAAATTAACCAACACAAATACAAAGATAACTACAAATATAGTCACAAAATGGTAATCCAACAACAAAACAAACATAAAACATTACAAGCAGGGGAGTTCCATCCACCCCACTCCAAGCACTGGGTAAATAGCCAGGTCTTTAAGGCATTTCAGAACATCATCAGGGTGGGAATTGTATACATCTCCATTCCAAGATTCCAAGTGGTTTTCAAGGGCAGCCCCATGCAGACCATGCTGCAATAATCAAGCAGCAATATATACAGTCAAGAGCAACTTAAATGCCAAATAACCATTGCCAATCTTCAAGTAGTGTAATAATGCCCTGCAGTAACTTAACAATTTTCTCTCCAGGGAACACTTGCAGAGAACCACAGAGGTGAGCTTAGAGAAAGAACACAACAGTTACTGTCATGTTCCTTCTCCAAGTTCATTTCCATGGGCCCCTACAATAATCCAGGTGTCCCATAAATAAAATGAGTGGTGTCCAAGCTCACACAGAAAAAAATTACAGATTCTAAGAACCAAAAAAGGATCACTTCATTAATTAAGTTGCATCTATGCAACATTTTTTGATTCTTAATATAGGACCGAATGGCAGCTTGTCAAAACTGTCTTCTAATCATGGCTTCATGCGACATGTTGATTATGAGTTATGATAGGTCAGCTATATAGCTATTACATAAGAAACAGAGCACAACTCTGAGAGAATTGTTCAGGGTGACTTGAGCAGGTTTTTCATTTGTATGAAAAAATAGCTGCTTTTGTACTTCATGCAATTGTCCTACCACAGAACTTTACTGAAGCAAGTCAGGCTGATCTTATGACAGGTAGAAAAAGAAAATTGAAGGCCGTTCAAGGCTGGTGGAGATAAATTTCACTATGCACAAAAGTATAATAAACATAATTTCTAATTAAACAGTGCCTACACAGATTCTATTTTAAACATGCCATTGGTTGTTTATTTTCGAAAATACATATTTTGAAAAGCTCCCATTTAACAATAGAGATTAATTAAATTTGGTGGGGATTAATCAAGCAGATAAAGCAGAAGAAAATTGCTGTCAATGAAAAGATGGAGAGATTAAATAGCCATTCAATTTGAAATGTATATGTCAGATTTCTGGGAAGAGCCATAGGAATGATGGGTGACCTCTGTTTCAGGCCATTAATTCCATCCCATCTGCACACTTCCCTCAACTTTCTGGTCAGGAAGAAATTATATTTGGCTCTTTCTCATTCCTCAGTTACAGTGGCAGTGGGTGCACTTTTGGAAGACCTAAAGGCCAGGATGAGGACAGATAATCTTGGAGAAGATTTATTTGTGGTTGCTAAGAGTAAACACTGATTTGATTTCACAAAATCAATCAATCAATTGTTCTCATTCATTTTTCAAATAATTTACAGAAAAAATTAACAAATTATGTTAAAGGAAGAATAGTTAAGTGCATATATGAGGGAAGAATTGCTGAATGGATGAAAAAATCAGAAACACCTAATTAAAAAAATAAAGAGCACAATACATAAACCTACAAACAATAAGGAAACAATGAAACCATCCATGAGAGGTGGCTGTCTACCTTTTTTTAAAAATCTCCAGAGTTGGAGAACCCACAACCTGCATAGGTAGACTTTTCTACTGCTATACCGATATTACCATAAAGAGGTTTTTCTTTATATTTAAACAAAATCTAGGTAGCTGCAACTTATACCTGTTATTTCTGGGTCTAGTTTTGTGGCTATGAAAAATAGTTCTTGACCATCTTCCTTGTATCTTATGTACCTGAACATGGCTATCATGTCTTTCCTAAGTGTTATTTTCTTCAGTCAGATCAGTCAAAATAAATCAAAGGCCATTGTTTAAATCCTCCTTATAAAACAAATGAAGATAGATTGCATGAGAATAATACATACTGATGTATTATTTTTACCTGTGATATAAAACATATGGGTTTCCCAACCTGAGTTAGGGTGCCTTTCTATTGACTTAAGATTGGTCTGAGACCTACAGTATTCTAGTTACCCTGAAGAGGTTACAGCCATCTCAAAGGTGGAAAAAAGATGTTATCTCCTTAGAAGGAAACTAGTTGGATATAGAAACTTCAAAGGCCCCTTTCTTTGAAGCTGGCAATTTTGTAGGAAGTATGTGGGCCCAACTAGTTCACTACTGGCATGAAGGATGAAGATCCTACCAGCATTATAAATCTTTGGCATGTCTGCTTGTATGGATATGTGCATGTACATAGAAGAGAATATTGTTGGGTGAAAATGTATATGGGAGAAGTCATCTGGAGTTTTGCCGTTATCAATATGCTGATGACACCCAGCTCTATTGCGCTTTGCTATTTATTTATTTATTTAGATTTAAAAAGCCATCCAACTTCAGAATGACTCTGGATGGCTTACATAGTTAAAAAAGAAGAAAATAATTAAAAATAAAAGACTCAAGGAAGCTGTTGATTCCCTGATCAGTATCGAAATTTGGCAATGGTGTGCCAGGTGAAATGAAATTCAGAAAAGAAAGAGTTGTTGTAAGTCTATAGGGAATTGACCTCTGATACTTAACATCAGCTTCTTTTGGACTGGGCTTCACTGGAGACTTTCAACTGAGATATTCACATTGCAGTGGTAAGGAGTGTGCTTGCCCAATTGTAACGTGCTAGTTGTGACCTTTTCTAAGCAAATTAGCATTATTTTAGTTAAATCCTTACTTCTTTTGTGCTCTGTGGCTAACCTGGTAGACTGCATAGAACCTTCAGTTAGTGCAAGTGTGGCAAGCATTCTGCTAATCAGTGCATGATACTTGGACATATTATTCCCATATTTGAAATTCTGTACTGGTAGCCAGTTGTTTTGTTGGCACAATTAGTTAAATAGTTATTTTTTATTTATTTTAAAATCTTAAGTGCTTTATGTCCTGATTGCCTGCCTCGATATGAACAACAAAGCCCTAAGATGAGCTTTTAACCTAGGCGAATATACTGTGAACAACATAATAAAAAATGCTAATGAAATTCATAGTGCTGTGATGTATTCTACCTCTCTGTCTGCCATTGTAACCATGTGTATTGTAAATCTGGCTATAGAAAAGATGAAGAAAATGCTTTGACTGTATGTAGAACGTGAGACAAGGAAGAAAACATGTTTGAGTAATGTAGTATTTAAGAATAAGGCTATAAAATTTTATGAACAGATTCATCAATGCATTTGGGTTACAAAATTTAACACCATCTCCCCACCCATTTTTTTTTTCCTCCTGGTTCAGGGTCTTGCTTGATGTGAAAATGCTTTATGTGAGGTTTTTGGGGGATGTAATTCTAGCATAAAGCAAAGGAAGACTGTACTCAGGAACACTCTCTTTAGCTATGACTTTTCTCTTTGATGTGGATAATACTGTTTTTTAAAATTATTTTATTAGTCTTTAATTGTTTATGTTTTATTTTTTATAGTTGGTTGTCTTGAATGTCCTCTGGGCAGAAAGGCAGGGTATAAGGAATCATAATAATGTGTTGTATGATTGAACTGTTGGTTGAGGACTTAACTGCTGACATCTGTCTGCAAATGACTTGACAGGATTCCGGAGAAACCATACAACTACCCTAATTGTTCCACGGGCTCGTCAGTCAAATGCATATAATAATATCAAACTGTCTTACGTTGAGATTTAATTGAGAAATGATTGTTCTCGGTTGGTCTTATAAAAGTCCTCTCATAAAAGGCCTTCCTTCAGCATTTTCCTGTTAGCCTCCAAGCAACATATATAAACAAAATTGCGGTGTGGCTTTTTTCATTAATAATGAAGAAAATCAATGCAGCAGTTTTCCCCTGTAGGTAAAAGGTAAATAGGAAGCAGAAAGAAAGAAAGAAAAAATACCCATCTCTCTTTTGCTGGAACAGCATCCTTTCCCACAGCACATTATTTTTCCCAGTGAGTATATTGAAGCAACTGCACATAAGCTGTAGTTCTTGAGCCGTAGGCAGAACATGGTATTTAAAAGCAAATGGATCAGACTCTGTAGTTTAGGATACAAAGCTGACTTTTTCCCTACTCCTATTGCCTCTAAAACTGTGGAACAACACATTCAGGCTGCCCCCTCTCCAACACGCATTTGGTATTTATGAAATTACTTCCAAGTGATTTTTATTATTTTTTTCTCCTAATCATGCTATATTATTCTGTGCCATGGCCCCAGTTGCTCAATTGTGTCAAATGGTTATGATTAAAAATGAAGAACCACCTTTGATCACCCTCTTCTTAGCAAGCTTGAGGTTGAAATAAAACCTAGAGAGACAAGGCAGGAAAGAGTTTCGTGAGAAGAGAATTCATTTGGTGAAGTTTCTTGCAGCATTTCTTTGTTTCCTCAAAGCAAGAAGATTGATAATATACATGAGTACAGCTAAACTGCAGCTATTTGTGTATTTCCTCATGTCAACATGTTTACCATTATAAAGACATCAGAGGTTACCTTACTGTTTGATGCATCAAATTGATGCCTGTGTGTGTGTGTGTGTTTGAAAAAAAACTTGTTTCTTGGACCCAGATTCTTTTAAAGGGAAATCCTAGATGACTCTATGGTTCTTTTCAGGACTCCTGGTCAGTTATTTCTAGCAAGGGTATGCCTTTCCAGTGCCTGTTATTGTGGCTGCTCAAGCACACCGTGAAATGTTTGTGAAATGACCTATGTTAGTGAAATGACCTCTTAGTGGTCATACTCTGTAAAACACAAAAGAACTTTCACCATTTTCAGGTCAATTGCTTTTATAAGTAGGTATCTGTAGGCATAAGTGTGTAGCTAAATATTACTGTGTGGAAGAGCTAAAAGTGTATACACTGCTGTTTTCTGGGTTAGAAGCAGGAGTGATGGGCAAAAATTGAAACAATGATTGAATCATTTATTGAAGAAAAAGAAGTAGAAAGCATGCTTTCTATAAGTTATTTTTACAGGTTTATTCATTCATTTTGTTACTGCCAAATTCTTAGACCAATCCCTGACAGGCTAGATGCAGTGTTACACTGCAGAGATTTCTCAAGATATACTGTCTCCTTCCTATTTCCTAAATGTCACTTCCATTGAACCCATAGGGCAGCTTTAGTTGCTTGTCAGAGAGTTTACACTGAAATGTTAAAATGTTTTTATCTTAATTTTTGTTAAATCTCTTGATCTTCTTCTCAGTCTCCTTGCCTAAAATATGTTTTTGCAAATTAGTCCAATAGCAAGACTTAGATGTGTTATCTAGGTAAAAAGCACTTTCTTTCTGATGCCTTCAGGAACACCAGTTTTGTTGAGCTGTGTAGATATCTCCATTATAGTCAGTGATGTCACTTGCTACAACTTGATTCCCAGTAATAGTAATTCTGGGCAGCTAACAGCATTTAAAATCAATATGTAAACAATATCAATACATGTAATAGCAACCAAGGTAAAACTAGTTTATCACAAGTCAACAACTAACAATGTGAACCCTTCTGCCCAGCAACTTATGTGGGTCTTCAAGTCTTTGGGAAAAGCTGACAGGGTTGGGATCACTCTAACCTTGGGGGGAATGGTGCTCCAAAGGGCAGGTGTTGCAACAGAAAAGGCATGCTTTCTGGGTCTGGAAAGATCCCACTCCTTAACCAACAGCACTCTCAGCATATATCTCCAGCCAGGCCAAATGGGATGGGTAGAGACAATCACGGAGAGACTGCAGACACCATGCTTCAAACCCCACCTCCCTCCAGCTAGCTTGACCTATTTTTGAACTCAATATATTTTTTCCCCCAGCTTTTCTCACCACAGCAAATCTGAGTCATGTTCTGTTCAGTTTTCAGAGAGTTATTCTAGTGATGGACAGACAAATGGACAGTGTCTTGAGCACCTTTACATAATTTCTTTATAATGTTCTGTTGGATTGGAAAGAGTGATTCATCTCCAAGTTACTTTTGATGCTATGATAAACAAGTATTATCTTCACAGTATTCTTGCTTAAACCTTCTGTTCCATCTTGACTGTTTCTCTCATTTTCTGGGATCCTTTTGTATAATCATGTCATGAACAATTGTTGTTTTTGTTGCTTTTCATCAGAATGGAATGAAAGATACAGACAAGCTAGTCCTCCCTTTATGTGGGGGAAGAAGTGTGCTGGATTTTACAGAAATCAGTGAAAGTCTTTTCACTGTAGTAACTGCTTTCTAAGACCGTTTCTATAATATTTTCAGAGTACCCAGTAATTCTCTGCCACTTGGAAGTCTGCCACTTCCTGATATATAAACGCAAATCATGACTGTCAGTAGGGCCAAAATGGGATAGGAGAATAATACTTACCACCCCAGCCCCCCCCCCAAAAGGAAGACAAACATAGACACTTATATTGTATATCATCCTACATGTAAAAAAGAGTTAATTAATGAATGATGTGTGAAGAGATAATTTAGTGAGGGAGGAAGACTTTAAACAAAATAACATTTTGAAATATAATATTGTATATTGTAAACTGATGGAAAAATTGAAAAGTTGGGCAAACAAGTTTAACAAAAAGAGGGTAAAAACTAAATTATTCATGTAACTGCTGAAAAAGAGAATTGGTAGTACAGTGAGATGTAACTGCAGCAGTTGTTAAGAAATATCTATTTTTTCCTTCTTCCACTCCCAGTCTTGCCATCCATCCAAAAATATGTGACTGGAACAACTGATTGCAAGAGCTATTCTGATTATAGGATGAACCTGTTAATTTGTGAATCCAATACTTTGCCTTCCCTCCCAAACATTACGTGAGTAAGTGTTACAAGTATTATTAAAAAACAATAATTGTTTTTGGCTCACGGTGTTGCTCTTTCCAACACATTGCACTCCTGATTTACAGAGCTCTGTGGATCATTTCGAATCGGAAACAATGCAGGTAACAGACACTTGTTGTAGCCTGAATCATTTAAAAAGCACTCTGAATTGTCCCATTCCACTCTGGGTTCAGGCTTCATGCTGTCAGACCATAGCCCTAAGATAAGTTCAGCATGGCATATTGATTATGGGGTACAAATCTGTCTAATGTATGGTTCCAGAATTCACATAGCACTATATTTTTGTAGATTGCCCTCCTAATATACCAGTTTCTTGATGCAGTTGTGACTGGCATCAGTCTTATCATGATTAACTAAAAGATAATTATATATATATATATATATATATATATATATATATATATATAATCTGAATGAGTCTTCAAACGGGTATAGTGACCACACACACACACACACACACACACACACACACATTTGTTATGGCCACCCACTCCAGCAGACTCTGGGTGGCTTACAAAATCTAACAAAACAGTAAAACAGTAAAAAACATAAAACAACACAGCCTGGATTAAAATTGCCATAACCTCAACAATAAACCATGATAGCGGTCCACCAACACATTAACCCCAGGCCTAGGACCATAGCCATGTTTTAAGGGCTTTCTGGAACCCAAGAAGAACAGAGACCACCCATATCTTGGAGGGGGGGGGATGCTCTTCCAGAGGTCAGGGCCATGAGAGAGAAGGCACACTCCTTGGTCCCACAAAATGACAATGTTTAATAAAGGAGAGACCAGGCAGGCCAAAACAATCGGGCAGAGGTGATCCCTCAGATAAGCAGGCCCTATGCCATGAAGACATCTAAGAACATCAATGTGTGCTTTGTTTAATTGTTAGGTATTAGCATTCAAACCAAAGTGGATAATTCTATCATTGAATGCATTGTCTAATGTCTGTAATACTGAGATTTATACTAAATATGTTTGCATTTTATTTTAGTAATTGCTAATTTGCAGTTAGTGTAAGGCTCATATATATTGTAGCTTTTGCTGAAACCAATATATTTCTAAGTTGAAAGTTGGCAAGTGAGGTCTTATTGTTTGATTCAGTGTCACAGTGTGATGGGGCTCTTCTTGATCTGTAGTATTTCACTCAGGTTTATTTTACTCAGCAATGGTGACAATTGACATAGAAAAAATGGCAGTGGAGACTTTTATACTTTTTTTTACTATTTTTAATGAAGCTATTTACAACAAGTATGTATAACAAAGTTCTGGTGTTTACTTGGTGTCAGGTTTCCAAATAAGTTTCCCTCCCAGAGACTATATCTCCCTCTGACTCTCCTGCTAGTTGCTTTGTTTTCCTTCCCCTTTCACTCCAACTCCCTCTCCAGTTTCTGGGCTTAACAAGAGAGAGAGTGAAAAGAAATGAATGGGCTGGAATTTTACTGTAGTAGGCTCAACATGGCTTGACCTTCTCCTTGATCTGCTCAGCCGAACACCTACTGCTGCTCTGTTGGTGGAAAAACCTCTCTCAGGGCCTTCTGCCCAGTCCTTCCCCAGAGACCAGGGCTTTGCTACCAACAGCCAATCCCCTCTTTCCCCTCCTGGGTCTTGGGTGAAGCCACAGCCTGAAGCCAGCTAGGTCCCTCCTTTCCATCTTGAGTCTTGAGTGGAGCTCTTGTCCCTCTAGATCTTCACTTCCTTTTCTTCCAGGGAAGCCAACCCTGGACCTTTCTTGTCCAGGAATTGCTCCACACACTTAACTTTTCTCTCCAACTTTTCTCTCCAGCCACTCAGTTCACTCTGTTCTATACAGACCTTTTCCTCTTTTCCTTCTGTCTCCAATTTTTAGTCACATCGGCAGCATGTCCCTCCACAACTAAGGAGATGGGTGTCCCCCCAGGGCTACAGTGCCCAACAGCTATTTTCAGGCTGCATTAATGGGACTGCTGTCTTGACATCTCCTCACACCAGCCCTGGCTAGCAGCCAGGTCAGCTCATCAGGCCTCATGACAACACAGCTGTCCTTCAAGACCAGAATTGAGCTTCTTCTCCCCTTTTCTCACTCCATTTGCTGACTCAGGCCAGCAGAACAGCAGCCATGCCAGGCCACTAAAACCCCATGTGCCACATCCAGTATGCATGAAACAGTATACTTAAATATATGAAAAGAGTTTAATTAATGCTTTCACCTCATGCTCTTTAAAAGGGCTATGCAACATTTTTGTTTCAATCTCCAAAAAGTTTTTAGAGTGCATAGGAATGTTGCACCTGTCTGTGGCAACCTGAAGCAGCTGTATATTTTCCTTGGATTGCAGCTCTGAAGCAGCTGCAAATCTCGGAAAACTGCACAGAGACTTTGAGGTATTGTAGGCAGGTGCTTGTTTGCACTTAGTGTGCTCTGAACCGTCTTCTGAAGGTCAAATCCAAAGTGGTCGTGCCCCTACTCCTTAAATATGCAATCTGATCACAGTTTAGCAGATTCCTGATTCCTGATTCTGTGGAAGAGGGCAACAAGGGTTCCTAAGCAAATATCTCATTTGCAGGAAAGAATGGGGACAAGAGGAAGGGAATCCAAACTTCTATTTTCAACAGCTGATACATGGGATTGAAGTTTTTCTAAAACAGTGTCTTAGTTGCTCTACTGCAGTGTTGTCCAAACTTGGCCACTTTAAGATGAGTGGATTTCAACTCCCAGAATTCCCCAGCCAGCATGGCTGGCTGGGGAATTCTGGGAGTTGAAGTCCACTCATCTTAAAGTGGCCAAGTTTGGACAACACTGCTCTACTGGATAAGAAATGCTTATAATTCAGGTATGAATCAAACTTTTATTCAGCTAAGGATACAGCTGTGGAATCTTACCTCTGAACATGCAGCACTACTATCTGTAGCAATGAACACTATGTTTTAAAGAAGTACCAAAAAACAGTGTAAAATCAGAAGAAAAGCATGCCCTTGAGACCAAGGTTGCTAGTGACTAATAAGCTCCCTACCTTTATTTTTTTTTTCCCAAGGATTATTTTAATTAAAACTACTTAAATGGGAGGATGGAGTGCAGTAAAGCAAAGTCTTAGCCTATAGTACCATTTTCTTTTCAAGGCCATCTCCAAATCTCACATAATCTCCATAGAAATTCTTGGAAAATTAAATGAAATTTAATTTTATGAAGGGTAAGTGCCAACTAGTGCTTTGTTTGGAAATGTTCCTACTACCCAGAAAAAAGAAGGTAACGTTATCTTGAATCCTGCCCTCTGCATTTGTAAAATGTTTTACTATTTGCACAAAGCAAAACAAGCAAAAGAAAACAAAAGAAAAAAATTAATTGTTCTCAGGGTAAGTTTGTTATACACAGGCGTATCCAAGAGGGATGGTCTAGCTATCTCTTTAAAAACTTTATTTTACTGAAGAAATATTTGGCAAGCACTCTGCTCTTTCCAATAACTGCACTTCTAGTTCTCAGAGAAATCCTTGTACAGTGGTCAGCATGTGTGCTGGACATTTTTTTTTAATAAAACAAAAATAGGAGTGAGTGTGAAAGAAAGAAAGAGAGCAACATTGTGGGATTTAAGAAGCAAAATTAAAAAAAAAATCTGTTCTGCCCCACTTAAGATTTTATTAAAAATATCAAAATTTCCTTTTCCACAGCAATTTTCGACCTTCCCTATTTCTTTTCATCTCCTTTTTAATTTCATATGGTCAAAGCATTCAAAGGTTTGGTCTGGTTGGAACATAGCTAAGTTTAAAATGTTTCCAATTTTATGAAATCCTTATTATGAAAATCAAACAAACTTTCAAACTAGATCATAATTAAAGAGGACTGAAGAGTCTGGCAAAGCACTAAAGAAAAAACGGAGTTTTTGAGAGCAGTTGGGAGAGCTAGTAGGAGGATTAGGGAGCACCCTTTCCAAGTCCTGTGACAACTATCATGGCAGCCATTTTGTGAGAGAACCTTCAAATGTGTTCATCAGCCCCAAAAGGTTGCCTGTTTTATTTTGTACAAGAGGACACTAAATTCAGTACATTTAAACTCCTCTAAGTGTCAGTGCAGCATGATAATGGTGTACTTTTTAATAAAATAATGGTATGCGTATGAGTTAAACTCATGAAGATGCTTCCCAATACATGGAATTGCAGGAAAATAGCATAGAATTTAGGGTTGGAAGGGACATTGGAGGTCTTTTCCTCCAACCCCTGCCTGGTGTAGGAATCTTCATACAAGCTTTGTTTGAAATCTTCCAGTGATGGAACAAAACAGGGTGGTAGCTATCCAGATCTCATGGGATCCCAGGGGGGACTTCATTCCAGAGGACATTATTTCTTCTTTTTTATTGTGAGCCGCCCAGAGTCACCCGTGGGGGAGATGGGCGGCATACAAGCCGAATAAACAAACAAATAAATAAATAAATTATTGGAGGACTGCTATCTTGTTTTCGCTTAGCCTTTTCTTCTTTAGGCTAAACATACCCAGTTCTTTAACCGCTTTTCATAGGATTTAGCCTCCAAGCCCCTCACCATTTTTATTCTTCTTCTCTGTATTCTTTTTAGTTACTTGGCATCATTTTTATAATTTGGTGGCCGCAACCGGATACATGATTCCAAGGGTGGCCTGACTTGTGTAGCATAGAACAGAATGATTACTTCCCATGTTCTCAACATTATATCTCTGTTGATGCAGCCCAAGATTGCACTGGCTCTTTTGGTAGCTGCACACTGTGGCTCAAGCATAATCTGTCATCCACCAGGATACTCAGATTCTTCTCATAAGTACTATTGTTGGGCCAGGTACTGCCTACCTTATACTTATGCCTATGTGTAAAACCTTACATTTCTCATCAGTGAGCAGCATTTTTTTTTGGTAGAACCTAATGTTCAAGTCTGTCAAGGTTGTTTTGAACCATGAGCCTGTCTTCAGAGGCATAAGCAAGTTGTATCATCTGTGTATTTTTATTCTCTTGTCCAAGTCATTTATACAAATATTGAAGTGCATTGGGTCTAGGACAGAATCCTGAGGTACTATAACATACCTTTCTCGAAGTAGGCATAGATGCATTGAAGACTTCACATTCAGTTGTTCTACCAACTGCAAATCAGTCTGGTAGTGGGATCACCCATCCCGCATTATTCCATTTTATTATAAAGGAGGCTATGGTCAACTTTATTAAATGTGTTACTGAAGTCTAGGTACACTATGCCATCATTTTCTTGATCTACTAATCTAATCACTTTGTCAAAAACAGCAATAAAATTAGCATGGCATGACTAATTTTAACAAACCCACACTGGCTTCTAGTAATCATCTTGTTCCTTTCTAAGTGCTTGCAGACCGATTGCTTGATGATCTTTTCTAGGATTTTCCCATGTTGATGTCAAGATGATTGGTCTGGAGTTTCTTGGGGCTACTTACACACACACACACACACACACACACACACACCCCTACCTCTTTAAAGAATGGAATGATGTTAGCTCTTCTGCAATCTTCTAGCACTTCTCCTGTACTCCAGCAGTTCTCAAAGATTACAGTCAATGCCTCTGATATCACACCTGCCAGTTAGATGGTTATTAACGTTTCATATACAGTGGTACCTCGGGATACGAACGCCACTACTAACGAACTTTTCGGGTTACGACCAACTCCGGCCACAAAAATTTACCTTGATGTGCGAACTCCGCCTCGGGGTACGGCCCTTTTTCCGCCCTGACACGTGGTCCGCGGCCATTTTCCCGCCGTGCCGCGCAGCGCCCCGATGTTTTCCCGCCGCGCTGCGCCCGGCCGTTTTCCCACTGCGCCATGCTGTGCCACGCCCAGTCGTTTTCCTGCTGCACCATGCCATGCCACGCCCGGTCGTTTTCCTGCTGCGCCATGCCGCACCCAGCCGTTTTCCCGCCGCGCTGCGCCCGGGCGTTTTCCCGCTGCGCCGCGCTGTGCCGCGTCTGGCCGTTTTCCCACTGCGCCATGCTGCACCGCGCCCGGCTGTTTTCCCTCCGTGCTGTGCCGCGCCCAGCCGTTTTTTCGCTGCGCCGCACCCGGCCGTTTTCCCGCTGCGCCACGCCCAGCCGTTTTCCCACTGAGCCGTGCTGCGCCGCGCCCAGCCATTTTCCCGCCGTGCCATGCTGCGCCTGGCCATTTTCCCGCCGCGCCTGGTCGTTTTCCCGCTGCGCTGTGCTGCACCGCGCCCGGTTGTTTTCCTGCTGCGCCTTGCCACACCTGGGCGTTTTCCCGCCCCTGACGCATGGTCCGCGGACGCCAGAATGGATTAACGGTAATTACATTGAACCTTATGGGAAAATTTGCTTCGGGATGCGACCAAATTCGGAGGGCAGAACGGATTAACTGGATTTACATTGAACCCTATGGGGAAATTTGCATCGGGTTACGACCAACTCGGGATACACCCAGAGTCACGGAATGGATCAAGTTCGTATCCCGAGGTACCACTGTATATCTATAGCATTAGCATTATAAAGAATCTGGAACTTAGTAATTTCCATATTGTATTTCCTCTTATCATTACTACTGTATATTTATTGTAGCAACTGTGTGTTACCATAAATCTATTATATGTAATTAAAAATTTCTTTCTTTTGCACCTGTGAAATGAGGGTAGAATGAATGAATGAATGAATGAATGAATGAATGAATGAATGAATGAATGATAAACTCAGTGGTTTCCTTGCAGAAGTTTTGTGTGGCATTTAAAAATCTAAAACATATATTTTAAGCAGAATTCTTAACTTAATCACTTAATATGTTGTCTAATAGAATCATAACAAATGTATCACAACAGTTCACTGATTTTTTTTTAAAGTGAACCAATTTTATTTGAAGACATTTGTATGTGCAATGTGTAGATTCAGCAGTTAGTCTTTTGCAAAAGGGTTCTTATAAGCTATTTCAGTATATCTGTAGAAATTTAACTGGTTCTATTTGTAGATCAGATTAGATAGAAAATACAGATGTTAAATTATGAAATGTAGACCAATAGGAACTTCTGCAGTGTGTTAAATTTTGGTATCTCAGAACTGAAGCGATATAATGTGATTCTTCTCTCTATGAGAAATTTCTTTTGTACTCAGTTTTCCACAAGAAGATGAAACATGCTCAAATATTCCTTAAAATGTCAAGGAATATAGTTGAAAGTTATAGATGAAAGGGCAACAGGGGTGGGGGTCCTAACCTGTACCATCAACCAAATAAACAAATGACACACTTACACTAGAATTAACTAGGACCACATATCTATTTCATTTTTAACAAAACAGTCGTGAACACTGTATCTAGATACTATCATAATACAAATTTTACTTTGTTACCCCAGGCATCTCCAGCAAAACATCCTTATGGAAGAATGACAAGAGCACAGTGACATCACAAGACAAATTAAACCCTTATGTTCTTATGTCTTGTTATTAGACACAAGTATGTAGATCACAGATTTTGTGTCATGATATCATGATGCATGTTTGGTCCTTTCTGCTTCTCCCCATGGATGCTTTATGCCTATATCTACCCTTTCCTTAAGTTAGAGAAAGACTTATATTGTTGGATGCAGTACATTTTCCAATCTGGACACATCTCAAGGTGTTATGAAAGGCTACTCCAAGCCACTGCCCTCATGAGTCTTATAATTATAAGGCCAACACAGACTGACCTGAAGGGCTTGTTTCCTTGTTCCCTTTAGTTATCAAGTGGTAACCTAGGAATTCATTATTTTCTAATGGTGCTTCCTCATAAGTATTCTTCAAGGCTGTTACAGGTAATCCTGACTTAATTACGGTAATTGGGACCAGAATTTCCGTCACTAAGCAATGTGATCATAAAGTGCGATGTCAAGTGACTGCGCCATTTAGTGACAGAAATTTCCACACTTCAAGTTGCCATCATTAAGCAAATCACTATGGGTCATTATGCAAGGATGTCACATGGTCACCAATTGTTACCTCCTGCTGGCTTCCCCACTGACATTGTTTTTCGGAAGCCGGCGAAGAAAGTCACAAATGGCAATCACGCGGCCGTGGGATGCTGTGACCAATGTAAGTATGAGGACCAGTCATAACTACCACTCATTCAGCACCATCGTAGGTTTGAACAGTTGCTGAACAAGTGGTTGTTAAATGAGGACCACCTGTATTTACATTTATTGTACTTTTTCAGAACCAATTTGATACTATTGTGACCTGCTTACCCCACAGTGCAAAAAGTCTGCCTATGGGTTTAGATAACTATTAATTGTTCTGTTCCTGCTATCATCTTGACATAGTGTAGCTTAGAGGATGTTGCTTCTCCATCAGTGATCCAATGTCACTATTGCTTCTACTTGAACTCAGAACACTTCAAGTGGTAGAAATTAGATTGTGAAGATACTAAGAAGGGTTGAAAGAGGCAAGATGATTTCACTTACATGTTTTGCTGCTCCTAAAATGTTCTGAAGTCAAACCATTTGAACTAGTAACTGCTGTTTAATCTCTTCCTTCAAACACTGGATTTACTTTACAAATTGATTGCATTGGTTAAGTGCTAAAGAAGGCAAAATGGTTTCTTTAGCTTTAATCAAATTAGAATAATTAGTTTGTGGTGTGCAATTGCACTTTAGAAACATTAGGGCTTTGTTGCAATGTCCATTCAAAACTTCATTTGTTTGTTTGTTTAGTGTAATTATTTTAGTTTTAAAGGAAATAAAAGATGTACAAGAGATTTGATGGTAGAGATTTGGTAGATGTTTGATTGCAAGGCCAGTTACTGGTGCTCCTTCCAAAGAACATTAGAAGAGAGGCCTCATAGAACAACCATGTTTAATTCTGAGTATTTTATTCTTTTACAATAACATTAAAAATAACCTTAGAAATTATAAGCCAGAAAAAAATATGCAAACTGCCAGCTATATTTAAGCTTCAACTGAGATAACTATTTCTGTTCTCCAAAGAATAATTATTTCCTCTAATTGGCTTCCTATTGTACAGGAATCCTCCTGTAGGTTTGGTAATATCAACAGATATTCATTAAGTAAGGCTGAATCCCTCAACTTCAGGCAGTACAGGGTAATGTTGAATAGATGTTCGTTTATTTATACTATGGCAGTTGGTTCTGAACCTGCTTATGACCTGATTTTGGACTTCCATGAAGCTCTTGACTTGAACTGTTTTGCCAGAGCTCTGGCAAGCTGCAGAAGGTGGTGCTGCAGAGCCATGCCAGAACTCTTCAGAAGGAATACAGACATCTCTCTTTGTGTTTGTAGTTGCCCGCCTTGTTGGTCCTCAGGCCAGGAGGTGCTAATTGAGATTGGCTCTTTCATTCTGTTAAGGGGTTATTTTCAGCTTTAGGATTTATTGAAAGTACTGAAATAAATCTCTCTGTTGAAGAAAGAGCCATAGGAAGGGCTTTCCTCTTAACAGATTCTAAACCAACTGATTTTTCAGCTGGTAAGAAGGGAGTTGTATCCCCCTTTTTTTGTAATAGTTTTGGAAAAGACCCTGATGCTGGGAAAGATTGAAGGCAAAAGGAGAAGAGGATGGCAGAGGATGAGATGGTTAGATAGCATCACTGAAGCAATGAGCATGAAACTGAGCAAACTCAGGGAGGCAGTGAAGGACAGGAAGCCTGGCGCGATATGGTTCATGGGGTCACGAAGAGTCGGACACGACTTAATGACTGAACAACAACAACATCAACTTTGATTTGGCTCAAAGTATTATATTTTAGCAAGCCAGACTGGACACTTAAACTGTTCTGATTTTACATTTGCATGACAAATAAAAACAAAACAAAACAGAAATATGTTGGTATAATATAGCTTTCTGTTACTATTTTCTTACTGATGTACCGCAACATAATTGCTATTGTTAGTGTAGTACTACCCATATGCTGGCATTTTATATTGTATAAGAAGCCCAAGTTGTGGAATGTTCATAATCCAGGTTTAATAATCCACAAAAGGAACTAGCATTGAAAAAAGAATTCTGAAGTTGTTCAGTAGAACAAAGACTATTTGCTATATGCCATGTTCACACAAAGCATAGAACTATTTTGATCACCACAAGGCAGTATGTGACTGGTTTCATCTTTACTGGAAATCATCACACTTCGATAGCCAGATCTTATTCTATGGGGATCAAACCCTCTGCTGGGAATTGAACTCATGAACCTTTGCACTTTAGGTACTATATGTATGGTAGGTTAGCCCTAGGAACTATCCAGGTGCTGATGGTCAGGGGCATTGCAGGAAGGATATATAGAATCTATCAGGGTGGTATATAGAATCCACCTTCCCTTAAACATACACACATACACATACACATACATATACACAGTTATACAGATATATAGATATACAGATATTGAATTGCCATGCCCCCTTGTACAAGGTTTTTCATTACTTCCATCCCCCTTTTTCATTTCCTTCTTCATCAAAATGAAAGGGAATTGTCAACAGTGTAGAGGAAAAATATTTATGCAAATAATGTTCAAAATGGTATCTATGCTCTGCTGTTGCTCTGTACAGGGAAATTATCTCTCTGTACAATATATGTCAAGTGTGAAACAGAGATCAGAGACTATTTAAAGAAACAATATTATTCATAGCTAAGGTTTATAATTTTAGCTGCTTCTGCATAAAATATCTTCATGTAGATTAGGTTTGCCTTCTCTTGTCATCATATACCTTATATTTCAAATAGCTGGAAATTGATGCTCCAAAAAGTAGCAAAAAATTAGAAACTGAGGTAGTTAATTTTATGGTGTATTCTAAGCCAGCATTTTCACTTATATAGTTCACGTATTGGACTAGGACCAGACAGACCTGGGTTCAAATTTACTCTCAGCCATGGAAAGTCATAGGTTAACTTTGGCCCAGTTACTATCTTGCGGCTGAACCCAAATCACCAAGCAGTTTTGGGGATAAAATGAAGGAAAATGCTCCTGTAAACCACCTTGAGCTCCAGGGGAAAAGTATAACAGAGGGGAGAACAGTTATGTTCCATGTCTGCTCTTAAAAAGAAATGTTCAAGTTTAGTTTTAAATAGAGATCAGTTTACATGGATATCATTCAAATCTGAATAGAATAATGGCTTCCTTAGATAATGGATCTGGGAAAGTTGAAAGGTGACGAAGTTCAGTACGAGTGCAATTCTGGACCCCTTTAAATTATCTTTTTCAGTTAGTAGCCAGACTTGGAAACTGGATTCACACACAGCAGTAAGCGAACCCAATGACTTTACACAAGCCAGTAAGATCAAAGTTATTTCTTCATAAGGGAAGTAAGGGTTAAGGAAGTGTGACTCTTTATCATGAATATAAATATAGAAATGTAGGCTAGTCAGGTATTTTAGTTTCCTAATAACTAGAAAAATTATGCTTTTGGCAGACCATTTTTCAGTACACTACTGCAAGATGATCCAAGAAATAACAACAACAACAACAACAACAACAACACTGGCATTGACAAAATCACCATCAGTCAACTGCAAAAGGCAGCTTTACTTGGAACAGCTTACATCCTGCAATGATACCTTTAACACCATCAAACAACAACATCTGCCTATTCCAGGTCCCTGGGAAGGACTCAATAGGTGGCTAAAAATGCCAAATCCAGTCTAAACGTCTGGCTGACTGTGCGACCAACCCTAGTCTCTAGAATATGAAAATTTATCATTATTTTGATTATATCAGCTATAAAACAATACAAAGTCAACATTTATGTCATGTTTAACTATAATAAATGTTCTGCTACATAATGAAATTTGATCATAATGCATGTAAGTTATTGGTATCCAAAAAGAAGAAACTAGCAATTTTAGTTTCTCATGTTCATCTTAATTTAAAAAAACAAATAATGCATTCCCAAGCAAAGTATGGAGAATGGCTTGATAATGCTGAGTGATAGAACAATTTTTAACTGAAGCCTTGTTTGAAATTTTTTTCAGCTTTTGTGGAGGGTCTTCCCTGAGACTTCATTCCTTAGCTCCAGAATTGTATTTCAGAATGGTTAGTAATATCTGTCAAAGATTTAGTGTTACTTAATTCCAAAATCATTATCACCCCAGGAAAAAAAAGGTGAATTTTCTTTGTTTAGTATAAATGTACTGGCAAATATTTAGGCAAGATAAAAATAAAACATAAAAGAGTAAATTTAACTTCCTATATGTTAGCTGGACCAGTTCCAAGTTCTATTACAACTTCACCTGTAATTATGTTAAATATTTGGTTTTCAGATACAGCGGTACCTCTAGTTACGAACACCCCTACTTACGAATTTTTCGAGATACGACCAGCTCCGGCCCCAAAAATTTACCTCGACTTGCGAACCGGATCCGTGGCCATTTTCCGCCCGTTCCACGTGGTCCGTGGCCATTTTTTATGCCCGTGCCACGTGGTCCGCAGCCATTTTCTGCCCGTTCCACGTGGTCCGCGGCCATTTTTCCGCCCTGCCGCATGGTCCGCGGCCATTTTCCACCCCTGACAAGTGGTCTGCGGCCATTTTTCTGCCCTGCCACGTGGTCTGCGGCTGTTTTTCCGCCCCTGACGCGTGGTCTGCGGCTGTTTTTCCACCCCTGACGCGTGGTCCGCGGACGCCAAAACGGATTAACGGTAATTACATTGAACTTTATGGGAAAATTTGCCTTGTGTTGCGACCAATTCGAGTTGCAACCAGAGTCACGGAACGGATTAAATTCGTAACTCAAGGTTCCACTGTACTGTATATTAAGTATTGAATTACTATTCAATATCTTGCAGTCGTTAGAATGTCCAATTAGTTTTTAATATAGGACAATTTTGAAAATGTTGGAGAGGCAATTTATTTAACCTTTACCAAAATCCAGCCCCTTTAGGCCCTCTTCCTTCTTACCGTATTGTGTTTTCTCTCTTTTTCCTCAAAAGTTACATTAAACCCCACTTTAGATTTTTCATTCCCCTTTCGTTGTACTAAACAGGCATCTTCTTGTTTATAATTCAATTTGTATTAGTTACTCTTTCTATTTATTTATTTATTTATACAAAAATAGTGTATACTGCCCAGTCTATTGACTCTATTTAAAATAAAGATTGTCCTCATCTAATGTCAATTTGTTCAGAGACTATTCAAAGTTATGACAGCAATAAATGAGGGGTACTTACAGCCAATCCTCATAGTTGCAGCTGTTGCAGTGTCCCCATAGTCATGTGATTGTGATTTGGATGCTTGTCAGCTGACTTGCAATTACAAAGTCACAGTGTCCTGTGGTCATTTGATTGCCATTTGCAACCTTCACTGCTGGTTTCCAACAAGCAATGTCAGTGGGGAACCTGGCAGGTGGTCGCAAATGGTGATCATGTGATTGCAAAGCATTGCAACTGTGTGGGATTTGCCTAATGACAGCAACTGCTGGAACTGCCATCATAGTTGGCATAGTCACATGACGTTGCATCTTACGACTGCATCGCTTAGTGACATAGTTCCCAGTCCCAATTACCATCGGTAAGCAAGGACTACCTGTACCAACAACATAAATAAAAACACACAGACAACAATAAAACACACAAAGAGAGACACTAAAAAGGACAATTATCTATAACTTTGCAGAAATAATTTGGCTGCACATATCTACCATCAGACCAAATGCTTGGTGAAAAAATACAGACTTAAGAGCCTTGTGAAAGCTAACAGGGGGCAGGTTGCTCCATAATGTGGAGGTGACCACCAAGAAGGAGCACCCCCAAGTATCCCTTCTTCACATCTCACAGGGCAAGGATTGTCAGCATCCCATCTTGGAATGAACACTCAGAATAGACAAACTGGATGAGAGAGAAAGGCCAACACCTGGCACACCGCACCAGCTAGGCAAAGGACCTGCTGGTCATGTCCTCCATTTTTTGCTTAAGCAGAAGTTATGAGTTCAAGAGAACCCCCAAGTCATGGACTTGCTTCTTTGGGGGAATGTAATCCCATTCAGAACTAACCTCACAGACAGAATCAGGCCAGATCATAATCTAAGAACGTAATCTCCACCTTCTTGGGATTACTTAAGCTTGTTCTGCCCCATCTATCCCTTCATAACCCCTAGATAAGCACCTCCTCAGGGCTACTGCCCAGCCAACTGAGCATCACTGGCATATTGATGATACATCACTTCAGACTCCAAGCATATGAATTTCCTGTAGATGTTGAATATGGGAGAGAGAACTGAGTCCTAAGGTATCCCTTATTGAAGCAACTATATTTTTTCCCTGTGGAACTGCATCCACAAGAAGGATGGAGCTAATGTAATTTGGTGCCTCCAACTCTCAGTCTTCTCAAGTAGTCCACAAGGATACTATTGATGATGGTATTACATTTTACTGAGAGATCCAATAAGACCAGGACAGGCACACTCCAACCAGGTGCTGATATAGGCCATCTACCAGAGTGAGTAATGCTGTCACTGTCTCAAGCTCAGGCCTAAATCTTGAGTGGAAATGGTTCAAATAATCTGCTTCCTGTAGGATCCTCTGTAGCTGAAGCTGTACCACTTTCTCCAAAATCTTCCTGCAAAGACACCTGGTTATGTAAGCAACATCAGTAAAATGTGCTCAGTTGTATTGCAATAAGAGGAAAACACTGCTTTGAAATCAGAATAGTTCAGGATGACTTACGGGTGATTCAGGTATAGGACAGAAACCAGATGAAAGCAATGTCATGAAGACATGGCATAACAGAGGCTGGGGAGACATGTTTCTGCCATGGTTAGGTGAGGAAAGGCTCTTAGTCATAGAGGTAAACAAAAGGGTAAATAGGCCTCTTTCTCAAGGTTGATTATTTTCTTAAATTTTTGGTAGGTGGATATAGCTGCAGTAGCATGGAAGTTTTTTATGAAGAGAAGAGGAAATTGCCTTTTCTGTGCAAGATAATAGAAGAAAGCATAATAATCTTTGAAGTATTGATGATGGAATTCCTGATAAATGAATACACCAGATACTTAGTACAAATGAATGCTGCATATGAAAACGATGGAAATGTGCATGCTAATTGGAAGACATAAGATGTAAAGTCCCACTAAGATAGTTGTAGAAGTCATAAGGCATTTTTCCCAGGAAGCGTTGCTAATTCCAATTCTATTAAATACATTCTGATTTGCAAATTTTATAGAAAGATTTGCAGTTGTCGGAATCCTCCTCTGTTGGGAGTAGGACTCCTCATCCAACTCACAGTTTGATTCCACTTCCAGTACTGATTGTTATTAAATCCACATTCTGTTATGTGATATTAACAAATCAGATACATACTGCAGATAAACACTCTATTTTATAGCATGAGATTTTTGTTGATAAATGGAAGGCCTGATGCCATTGACAAATAGGCAGGGGTCTTATCTAGCTAGTTCTGTCCTGTTTGCAGGAACTGTTGGTTACATTGACAACCTGATGTGAGGCCAGGTGTCCCCTAAAGAGAAAAGGGCCCCTACAACACATGGAATGAACACTGGCACCAGGTTATCTCAGGTGGCTGCCATGCTGAATACTTCAAGTCCCCTACCAGCGGCCTCCATGGAATGGACTGGCTCCAGAGCCAGTGGGAAAGAATTCCAGTGTTGATATGGGATACAACTTCACCAGCTACTGCTAAGAGCATTTACAGCCCAAAGCAGCAAAAGGGCTCACAGAAGCCTCACCTAGCAGTTGAGTGCACTGAACTGGCACTGTATCAGGCCCCATCCTGGGAGTTCAGGCGGCCAGTTAGCTCTCCCATGCCTCCTTCCCAGTTGTGCATTATCATGGAACTGGTTGTTGGCTAATTTAGGTAAACGCCCAGGGAGCAACAGATTCTGGGTCCTATTTAGCCTCTTTGTAATTGGTAAAACTTTTATTGTCATTTTGAATGGAGCAGCTTCCTCCTTTGCTACAAAGTTATGGCCACTTCAATGTATATCTTGAAAATTAAGGTGATGAAGAGTTTATTGAAAGGGAGCCTTTATGTGAAATAAGCCAGCCCTCTAGATAGTCTTTCTTCTTTGACAAAGACCACATCTTCCCCATTCACCTCAATTGCCTTCATTTTTTTCTAGTCTGAGATGGAGATTCATGGGCTCCTGTTGAGGTTATGGTTAGGGGTGAGATTGTCTGCCCTTTGTCATTTCTTCTGCTATTTTCCTCCCTTTTGTTACCATCAAATATTCTGTCTTCCTGGACAGATTTCACCCATGAAAGATCAGACAGTTGAACCCTATAGCCATCTTATGACTACAATAACAGCAAAAACCTTGCAACTCTACCCACAATAATTTAACTATTTTTTTCCTCTCCTTTGAAAGAGATTTAAAGAAATATTTTTCATCAAATTAAATGGGAATGGTTGAAATAATACAGGAAAAATTAGCTCAGGCTCAGTATTTTTTTAAAAAAAATCTTTTATATCTGTGTAAATTCCCTTTTTGTTCACTATTTGATATCTCTTTTTTGCATAGAAAACGGCACCCAGATATTTTAAATATTTTAAATAAGCAAATAAAACCAAACAAAAACAACATTTTTCTTATTACCCTGTAAATGTGATACAGGTAAACCTATACCAACAGAGGAATTATTATGGCAGCCTTTGATGCATGAATCTATTAAACACAGAATAATAGATCTAGGTGTATGATTAGCCACAATATGTGTAACGATTAGTCACTTACCACTAGACTGCTAAGATTCCAGTCATTCCAGATATACAGTAAGTAGTATCCATATTGACATTTTAAGGAAAACTCATAATTCAAACATGCCAACAGAAGACGAACAGAGTGTAGGACACAGAATGGTAGTCTTAAACTGAGAGAAGGCAGAGTCTGACTTAATGCTAAGGGGAAAAAGTTTAAAATTAATTGCAGTACAAGTTGAACTAATTAGAAAGGGAGGCAATAGGGACCCCTCTGTGTTGTGTTCAAGCTGATCCTGGCTAGTCATCTGGGGGATCTTTGATTTGGCATGTTGCATTGAGCAGAAGGGTTGAAGTTGAAGACTCAAGAGCCCATTTCCAATTCTGTTAATATGGAAGGAAGAACAGTGATTCTAGGTTTATGACATATAAGCATTCAGTATTCACGGAAATGCTGAATAAACTTAATTCTACTTGTAGGAAGGACAGCTGGAAAAGAAGAAAATGCTCGTTGGTTTCAATAATGCCTATTTGTCTTTTTCCAATGTAATATGGCAAAATGAATAACATTTTAATTTCTTGTCTTTGTTGTTCTCCCAGCAACGAAAAAAGTACTGCTACTTCATTTTCATCAGGGAGAGGCAATGCTAAGTGTTGGATTTCATTATTGAAATTATAAATCTTACTGACAGAATGAGGGGAGAAACAGTGCTTTAAAATGGAAGGTCCATTTTCAAATTTGGGGAGTGGACTAATTAAAAAGCAAGCCAGTAACTTAGATTAAAAAAAAATGAAAAACATGTTGATCACTTATTGAAACATTAATAATAAAGAGGAACTTCAAATCTTTATTAGGTTATGGTTTAAACCAGAGGTCAGTTTCCTGCATCATTTACTTTCTGGGGGCTAGGTTTGTAGATACACAAACAGTTTAAAGTTGTGACACTGGTGTATGCTTGTGAAAATATATGTTATGTACCTGGGTATGATCTGGGTAAAGTTAAAAAAAAAAAAAAAAGGCAGCTGTCTTTCATTTTGGGAAGCAATCAAATCACTCCTTTGGCCCCAGTTTTGAAGTACTGAGTTGCTACATCCCCTTGAAGGCTCAGCATGGATGCTTCTAGAATCTTTCTATGTCTTCTTAAAATGCATGTGGGTGTACAGAGGACACTTCTGCTGGGGCTGTTGTCAAACAGTTCACCCAGCCCTATTGGTCAACTCATTTGTTCAGCCTCCTCCATGCTGCTGGCCACAGTTCTCAGCAAAGGTCTTTTCAATTTCTTACTCCCCAAATCTGTTCTGAAGCAGGAATTACAGAGATTGGATGTACTCTACTCAAGGGTGAAGATTTTGTTCAGTTTATTATTTAAATAAGAACATAACCAACATTTGCAAATTACTTCAAAAGCAGGATAGAAAGAACTTAAGAGTTTCTTCTTTTTAAAAAATGAAATGGGGGGGGGGGAGGGAGATACCATTATTCCAGCAGGTGGCTTTAAATGCTTTACTCCTCAGTGACTGGGTTTTAATTCCTGTTTGTTCCACTAGGTATGTTGTGCTAAATAGGCTCCTCCGTTTTTAAGTTACATAGCAAGCAGGATCAATATGGCCCTTTTTGTTTGCTTGCTTATTAAAATCTAGAAAAAGTCAGATTTGTCTATTGTGTCATACACACATCACTGAGCAAATATAGCACTCTCTCCCGATACAAATTCCAAGTCCAGAAAGAGGAATTGTCCTCAGAAATGTAATAGAGAGAAATATACCTAAGGGAAGGACACAGGGCCCATTATAATATAGCAATGCTGTCTAGATCACCAAAGGAAATAATTAGATTAATTTAGGGACAGTGGCTATGGCAAGTGATTAATCTTTTAAGGGTTCATTTCTAACTAAAAACATTTGATTTGAAACAGTGGTCTTTACAGAACAAGTTTCAAGTGTGGTATTCAGTCAAGGTGACTAGAAACATACACTCCACCTGGCTGACTTTGTCTGGGTTTCGAAACTAAGCAAGGCTGGGCTTGGTTAGTACAGATAGTCCTCATTTAGCAACTGCCTTGTTTAACGGCTATTTGGAGTTACAATGGAGGTGAAAAAGTAAGTGTACAACCAATCATCGTACTTTGCAGGTTTGTAAAGCAAAGGAAAGCTGAAGCAAGTTTGTAAGCACAGTTGTGGTTTCACTTAGTGGTGGCTTCACTTAATGACTGAGTTGCCTGTCCCAATTGTGGTCACTAAACGAGGACTACCTATACTTGGATGGAAGTCAGCCAGGGAATGCCAGGGCTATAAGATTAAATTGGGAAGTAGATAATGACAAACCAATTCCATGATGTTGCCAAGAAAGCCAAGTCACAAGAGTCTAGCTCAAGTCACTTTATATTTTACAAATGGACTAGACTTGAGTTTCCAAGTATCATGTCTATGTATTGTTCTTATTGCCCAAAAATCATATGGATTTTTAACTCAAATAGCCACTATTGCTCAGGATGCACTGAGTCAGATTCTTGATTGCAAAGGAGAGGTCATGGGAACAAATATGACTTAAGCAGTAAGCTCATGAGCCATTTGAGACTTGGCCAAATGGGTATCAATGTCCACAGTAAGAACTGTTAATTCATATGCCCTCTCACATTGCTTTATTTTAAAATCCTGTATGTCAAATGCAAAGAGATATTTATTGTGACATCTGATTTGATCTCTCACAATTGCAGTTGCACACACCAACACCCCGCAATAAAATTGTACCATATAAAAAGCTTACAAAACCATGGCTTATAGTGTTAAATCTAGTAGAGTTATATGTTTTAATCTCCAGATGGGTTCCAGAGAGGTTACACAAATTTGATCATAAGACAGGAGGAACAAAGTTAATGGGAAATCTGTACTCTCTGATGTTGGAAATAAGGTGTCCCTGATGTATAATTCAGTAAAGCAAAACAATTTATACTCTAGTATATATATCAGCAGACTATAGCTGGCAGAGACAAAGGATAGCTAGTATACATACACAGTGTTTTTTTAGGTCAGCAAAAGTGACGAATGTGCAGGCTCGGCATTCAAAACAACTTTTATTTCCCTCTAGCAAGTGTGACCTACTGCATAAAACATTATTGAACAAAAA
This sequence comes from Python bivittatus, assembly GCF_059951505.1. Taxonomy (NCBI): domain Eukaryota; kingdom Metazoa; phylum Chordata; class Lepidosauria; order Squamata; family Pythonidae; genus Python; species Python bivittatus. Next base: position 49,611,637 of record NW_028277125.1, on the reverse strand, counting down.
GGATACACTGGAAATTAGGCTTTGTAATCCCCTAATGTTGCTTGCAATTGTCCTTGCAAAGGTTTGAACCTGAGCTTCTTAAGATAAGAATGTCCTGGAACTACTGCTGTGAAGAAAAGTCTTCCTGCATTTTGTGAACCAATTCTCCTTGTTTCCATTCAATTTTAGTAAAATTTGCATGGATGGAATGTAGCCTTCTTGCCTTTATTTAGTTCCATGGCGGCCAAGAAATCTATATGAATGTCCTGTCTTGTACAGTCATCTGTTTTGTGATCTCCCTGGCTTTCCATGCTTCAATTAAATCCTGGGGGAACTCTGAACATTTTTTCCTCCCAGGAAGATGTAAGCAGCCTGTAAGACTTCAGAATAATAATAATAAAAAAATACAGTAGAAATAACATTAGCTTTAGCATCGTTGCTGTCAAGTAAGCTAAAAAATGCTACCAAGAGAAATGTGAAAGAAATGCTCAAACATCTTGGAAATCAGGTTAAAAAAAAGTAGAAGCCTTTCTTCCCTAGAGAGAGAAAACTTTTGAGAAACCAAAGAGCAAATTTCAATACAGCAGGACTCAGAATTGAATGAAGCAGTTTATGAGGGGTGGTAAGTGGTACAGCATGATTTGAATGGTTCCCTAGCATCAGTTTCTCAATGCGCGCAGAGCACACTGGCTACGCTTAAGTCAGAGACTTGGTTCACATTTTGCACTAAGCAGTAACTTTCTACCTGAGTATGGTTAAGAATGTATGAACATTGCCATAAAATATCATGATTAGAGTTTTTGTAAAAATCTAGCCAGTTATGGCTTATCAAACAAACCATAGTTAAGCAAACTGTAACTCAGTATTATGTATGAAATACTCATCAAGTCCATTATAGAGTAAACATTTTTTTTCTGCAGATGGGAGAATCTCTTGATGGAGACTTCCCTGAAGCATAAAGGTAATTGTACGTGTTACCAATGGCACTATATAACTTTCTCCTGAGATGTGTTTGCATTTGTGTGCGCCTGCTGCTTTTTCTTTGGGGAAGGAAAAGATATAAGACCAGTATCTTTGTCCTGTGGAGGGAAAAACAATTAGGTGGGACCATTTTGAAAGCGAGGCTTAAGTTCACATTTCCTAACCCAAGAACACTTTGTTCTTGCAGCCTTTTCCAAGTCTTTTCAGAGAAAAAAACCCAAAAAAACATAGAAATAAGGAATATTATTGTTTTTAGACTTATCTATCCAATACTCCTTCAGGCCCAGAAACAGATTTAGGAAAGAGTGCTGGTGTGAGCTGTCTTTTAGAAACAATGAGTTTAAACTCTAAAATTTGGTGATAACACTAGCCCTGTCTGGGGACTTGCTTAACCAAGTCAAGAACTCCAGCTGGGCAGAGTACAAGGCTGTGTGTGCAGCTCTTTCCCCACCTTTAACCAACTCCTTTGTTGGAAGAAGGAAAGGAGGGAAGTAATAGCTAAGGATCAAGATGTTTGGAGGAGTGAAAAATTCACACAAGAAGCTCCTCCGAACATCTTGATCCTTAGCTATCTATATCTGAGCAATGAGCCACACAACACAAAAAGAAAAGGGATGGATCTCTTCCCTCTTTTCCTTCTTCCTGATAACTCAGGTGCAATGCAGTAGCAGCAGATAGAGCACAAGATCCTGAGGCCATGGGAGATGTAGTTTTTCTAAGGGATTCTGCAGTATAAACTCTCTCTCTCTCTCTTCATTCACTAACTTTGTCAGTTCTTTTATTATCATTTTTCAGAGAATGGAAGAGAGGGCATTTTAGAAAGCTGCCTTTTTTTCTTTTTTTTTTTGAGGGCATGCAGGGCATGGGAGAACTGGGGATTCTTTGATGGCTTCAAGTTTGAGCTGCAGTTGAAGGAATTTGCAGTTTGTGAAATGGATTTTTTATGGGGAAAGGTGAAATATCAGTGTAACAAATAAATAAATATTGTGCTTACTAGAATCAAAGATTCAATGTTTTCCTTTTCAGTGTTTAAAATGGAAAGGCAGTCTTAGTTTTACTGGGAAAGGAGGTAAACCAGGAGGGGTGGTGATAGGTTTTTTGTTTTGTTTTTTTGGTGGGGGGAGGTTCTAATATGCCTTGAGGAAGAAGAATAGTCTGAAGTTCAGGGTTATCTTTCTTTCAGGGAGTATGAGTGATATATTTTTGAGTGACAAGAATATCTGTCTAAATCAAGGTTTAGATAAGTACAACTAATATTTATGGCACAGATGCAGAGATTAGAGTAGGCGTGCCAACATTTGAACGAGGCATATTTGATCTACAGGAAGTAGAAACTTTTGGAATTTATGCAGTCCTGACTAGGAGAGAAGAAAATAATAAGCCCAAATAAATACTTAGAAAAAACACAGTGGTATACAACCTGCAAGTAGAGCTAGCCATGCAATTGTAATAAAAACTATCCCATATTTATACTCAAATGAAACAGCTGAAAAAGGAAATAAGAGTTCCACAAGCAGGGCTGTGAACTCACATTTTGCATTACTCACTCGAATTATCCAACCATCTTTTTGCTTAGTATGTAGGATGAATTCAGTTTAGGGTGTTAGTTTCTAGTTCAGTGTGTGTGCATATTTAGAACATTGTAAATAGTAGTTAAGTTAACCATGAGTGAGTATATCATGTGAATGCACTCCAAGGTTAAATGGTCATGCTGTCATATAGCCATAGGAATCACAGAAGTAAGTGTTGCATGACTCTAAGCTTGGTGTTCTGAAATGACCTCAATTTAAATGGCAACACTGTCAAATTCTCTTTCTTTATTCATGAGGTTTATATACCACCTTTCCTGCAGGAGCTCAAGGCTGTGCACACTGCGCTCCTCCCTCCATTTTTCCCCCCATAGTAACCACCCTTTGGGCTAGGTCAGGCTGAGAGAGAAGGAGCTTCCATGGCTGAAAGTAGGCTAGAACTTGAGTCTCCCCAGTCCTAGTTCAACACTACATCATACTGGTTCTCTTCTTGGTAAGAACTGAACAGCACCTCCTCCCACCCCCGCCCCCGTGTCTCAGTTCAGGGCTGAATACTGAAATGATGAACACTTACTGAAGATTATCAAGGTGACAGCCTACCTTGAAAAAAGTGTATCCGTACATGGGTATTATGTATTTTCTAACAGTCAACCTCACAAGGTATGAACATGCTGAATAGAAAATTCATGTAAAAGTTTATATTAAGCTCTGTCGATAGGGAGGGAAAATGTAGTATAGTTATTTTGGGAGATGATGGGAATGTCTTAATCACAGGGGAAGATTCAGCAGGTCCCTGCAAAATAAAAAAGGAGTTACAAAACTTCTTTCCTCCACTCATTTTTCTGTGTCAGATCAACTATTTCACATTATAGTGGTCTCTAGGAATTTGGGGTAAGAATTAAGGCCCTGTTCTGCAGTACACTGACTGTGTTCACACATTGTACTAAGGTATTTTTAGCCATGATTTACTGAATAAATTGCAATTTACTAGTTCTATACAAGCTAAAAACAAGCAAACCATAAACTGGATTTGAATTATCATGTGTGAGTCCAACCATGGTGTTTCATTCAGTGAACCATGGCTAAAGAAGCAATGGCTTAGTGCAGCCTTCTCTTGTATGACAGGCACATCATGGGAAACAGCCTTCACTCTAAGGAATTAGAAAACTGTACACTTTGAATGATGGGAATGGGGACAAAGGCACACTAGGAGGTGAAAGGATTTCTCGGTATATGACCTAGCGGGCCACAAGGAAAGCAAAAAGCAGTACATGAATATTCTGGATTCCATTTAAGCACTCCAGCTTTGCAGTTACCAAGTTAGTATGTTGCAGGAGCCCAGCTGTCTTTTTCTTCTTCATTTGTTCTGCAAAGAATAATTAACAAAGCTTGTTTAAAAGGGAGAAAAATAATGTACAAACTAGCTTCACTCTTGGTGTTTAGTCATTTGCTATCTGTGGTTAAAGAGCCTTTCTTTACCCCTGTCAGGAAAGCCAATAATGCAACAATGGGCAGAGGAAACAATCACACTAACTCACATCAATGAAAAGAAAAGCATTGTGATTGAACAGAACCCTGGAATTGAGAAGAAAGGCACCCAGCAATGAGCGAGTCCAGACAATGTATCACATGCTGCATGTGGCAAGTTTCATAATGTTCCCTCAGAAGTCTATTGCCATTTGTTTGTGTTGTTCTGATATTGCTATTGCCAGCTGCATGTCACAGAGGAGCGAACCAGGTGAAGCTTTTGCATGATATAAAGATCAGTCATTGGCCATAATATACTTGCTTTTAGAATGTTGTATTCTGGATCCTTAATGTAAATGGAGCATAGTAGGACTGGAGGATAAACACAGAAAAATTATTTGTGAAGTAAGCTACAGCTACCAGATCTGGACAACCACTGGATGGAAGCAAAGAGATCCAGAAAAGTGGCCTGGCTGTCATCTTGTCATCATCTGGATTTTGGCAGATCCCTGGATATCTTTTCATGAAGATTTAAACCTCTGGGGGTCAGTAGCCTAGATCCGTATAACATTCCTGTAGTGAAATAACATGCAAATCATGGTTTGCTTCACTGTAATTTAATGGACACATCAAATAGCAAACATTATCATAAATCAGACAGACCACATTATGGATTAAATGTTGTGTGAATTCAGCTAATGTGGTTTAGGTTATGTGTGAAGCCAATTAGTATCACTTTCTTTCTTACTTAGAAATAGCTGCATCAGACCATCTTAACTAATATTGCATTAGCAATTAAGGTTTTCTACTTCACAGCAGGCCAGAAACATATGCTAGAAAATCACCCTTTATTATTTATTCGTGACAGTTCAAATAATGACCAGTAGAGATAGCAGCTTAATGCACTGATGGATTGCCTACCACTGAATATAATTTGACTGAGTTCACACCTTGCATTACACCAGAAAGGATTTCATTTATTTTTGGCTTAGTATATTATATGAACTCATCCATTGTGCTTTGGCAACTTTGGATTTATGGTCAGCACATGTGTGAACTTAGTCAATTGTGGCTGATTCAGCAAACCATAGCTGAATACTAGTTGTGAAATCAGCCTTGGTGTTGCAACAGAAGTTATAAAATATTCCTGCTTTTCCTTTCACTTTCTGCTTTGCAGTAGGATGGAATGTCTACTTCTAGGTGGTGGTCCATGAACCTCCATCATTCCTCCCCAAACCATTAGAGATGTGGCCTACAACTGAACTCACTTCAGCCATAGCAAGGATGACTACAGCCAGTCTCTGCTCACTCCAGTCAACCAAACGGCTTCTATCTAGCCAAAAATGAGCAGAAATTTACTTCTATCCAACAATTTCCCTATCCTTGTCTCACTAAGCAGTATTAGTGGTGGTAAGGACAAGACAAAACAAAACAAAAAAATTGTAAAAAAAAAAAAAACACAGAACAAAGGAAAATCCCAGAGCTTGAAGCAAGGGTTGTATGCTACACATAAGCACAGCCTCTAAAGGGAGGAGGGAGAACCAGGCATTAGGCATTGACAAAAGGTCCTGCTAATGGGAAAGTTGCCCATCCCCAGAGAGATCGATTAAACTAAAGAGCAAAATGGAAGGTTTTGAATTTGTAATGTTGAGGAGTCAAACTAGAAGAAATTGGCTTGGTTGCTTATGAAAAAATAAAACTCTGATCAATCATGCAGAAATTGGAAGGTTTCCCTCTCTCAGATAAGTTTAAAAAGAGAAAAGGAAATAAAAGAAAGTAACAATTGACATCTGCATGAGCTGCATCAATCATGGTGGGTAAGGTGGAATGAATAATAGATGGGAAAACTGCTTTTTCTCAACATTCAGAAAGTGTGTATAGGGTTTTGTCCTCTGAAATTGGACTTCTTTCTCCTAGCATATAATCTGTTTATGAGACTCAGTGCCACAAGAAGCTCTAGGGCAATTAACCAGTTACTAACCAAACCTGGCACACATATTCCTATTGCCCATATTTATTACTAAGGGCTTGATTTTATATTTATGACTGATACAGAAGGGGGTAGGATATTCAGCTGCTTTCAAAAGTTTTAATTCAGCTGCAGAGAAGATTTTTCATAGTTTAGAATTCTCAGTTTTACAGTGGCTGTACATATTCAGCAGCATGAAGTAATTTTCTGGATTGGGAGGTAAACCTGTTATTTTCTTCAGAGCAATTGTAAGTGGGACAGTTACAGCCCTGTTACAATAGTTACATGAAAATTAGCATCTTTAGGTAATTGGTTCCACAGAGCATGCTACGGAATAGTTTGCTTAACCATGGTTTATTGAATAAGCCATAGCTGGCTGAAATAGCATATTAAAGTAAGCATAGCTCCTGATTTACAAACTGCAATAGCTGGATTTATTCAGCACACTAAGCTAAATCAAGCAAAGCACAATGTGTAAACCAGCTGATTCATCAGCAGAACGTGTGTGGCATGAACTAGCATTGATGATGTTACCTAGCTGGTAATGAAACATCTGCAAGCAAACAACCAAGCTCAGAGAGCACCAGGGACTTCACATGAACTATGATCTTACAACTCCAAAGAGGACATTCTCCCTTGATCATTCTTTGTTTGCATGTGTGCAGTATGGGCTGTCTTGATTGCCTCACATTTAAAAGAGTTCAACAGTGTTAGCTGTAAGTTTTTCTGACACTATGAATACACTAACTGCTATTCATGATAAAACTTTGGAGACAGTTCCTATAATAGTATATTATCCAAGGTCATATTTAATGCGCTACTGTCAGGCCCCCTTTCCCATATCTTTTCATTGGCGAGTGAATAGTTCTGTTTAGTTGTGAGGTCTCAATTAGCTTTAATTGCAATATACTTTAATTAAATATAGGAGAAAGGCAGAAAAATACTTTAAATGTTCAGTATCTTTCATGAGAAGCAGCCACAGCAGATTGGGGTTGATATGCAGCAAGACTGATGGTGCAAAGAAAATAAATTCATCTTGTCATTAATATTTGAACACTGTCATTTTCCTGTCCCCACTGCCATTATATTTATAGCATTTCTTAAACTACTGGAGAATGACTCAATCTAATGGGATCTGTGGGGAGGACAGAGAAACAAACCTGACTACAACAGCTTTTTGATTCATCTTTATTGATAATTATGACAACCAAGGCATCATTAATGTTTCACAGACACCTGAGTTTCCAGTAATGCACATTCATCTTATATCTCAAACCAAGAAATGGTTGAGCTATTGCTGCAAATGCTTGAAGTGAGGGCTTATATATATTGAGTATCTGCTGCCACTTTGCCATTCTCTAGCCCTAAATATGAAGAATTTACCTTCAGGTCTGGGAAGAGGAAATGAGATGCAACAGAGGCACTTTGTGAACCTCAGTGATGTGCCTCTTCCTGCTAATGATGACATCAAAACAACCATACCAAAACCCACTTTCCTGACTACCAGCCATTCATTTCCCATCTCTTCATAAAGCATGTCTCAATACTGTTCAGAGTTGTCTCTTTTTTTTAGTTCTGTGGTGATCATGAACTCATGAACTCATATAATCATGAAATAGCTATAATTCTGTGAATGTAGAACATATGGAAGATGTCAATCAATTAGGGCTCACTTGGTTGCCTCCATGCTGGCTAATAACTGGGTATCGATCCCCCACATTTTCATAGATTTCATAATTCATAATTCATAGAATTAACAAAAAAGTTCATTCCATTTCCACAGAAATAAAATAAAAATATCTTGCAACATATACACACCTATGTTTATAACTACATGGTATAAGGAGTGGCAAGAGCCTTATAGTATAGATAGATACAAAATATGACTGATACAAAATATGAACAGCAAACTTGCATTTTAAAAGCTTCTACAGCCCAAGTTGTGTGGTCAGCATGGTGACAAGCCATTCTGAAAGCCTTGCTGTTTTGAGTGGCAAGTGAAGGGAAATGAGCTGTAAATAAGGTGTATATAAACATCAGGGTATAGGAAATGAATGGCAATAACTCTGTTATTCCTGGAAATGAACTGGTGAAGCAGAACATAGAAAGTATGGTGGGATTTCTCTCTAAAGGAAGACAGTCTACACCACTGGAATTTCTCCATGTGTTAAACAAAGCAGTACAGTGTATATTCTAATTAAGAAAAAAAAAATGACTGGAGAGGTAGGAATGTACACCATATTAATGATGGGATGGCTTTTGCATGACAGTTGATAGGTGCTATGCCCATGGTCTAGCAAGGATGTATAAAAAAACCACTAGTTTCTGAAAAAGATTTGTAGCATCAAGCAAGAAAATCCAACTGGCCCTGGTCTGTAGTTGGGAAGCAAAGAGCATTGCATCTACCCCAAACTAATGTAATGGCATCCCTCAAGTATAGTCTGGCTGCTTCCTTTTTGTTCTCCAAGCACCTGATTTTATTGTAATTTTTTTCCTGGAGTAACGTATCTTAACCATAAGCTTCAGCATCTGCAGGTTCAGAATGACAAAAGCAGCAACATGTGATTGTGCTGCAAAATCTCACCCTTTTAGATGTGTGTGTGACATTGCAATCCAGGAGGGAAAGGGGTGGGCCTCATTTCATGATACTGCTTGCATCACTCAGCCACCCCTTCCCCCTGCAGGCTCTGCTGGCCATAAGCACCAGGTCATCCCAAACTCCAAATCATCCCAAATTTCTGATTATTATGAAATAAGTAGAGGCTCAGCCCACAATGTGTTGCTTTCATTCAGCTGATTTATATGCTTGAACTCAATAAGTTGCAATAGGAATGTTACTTTCACAGAGAACTATCTGCTTTCCCAGCACTTCATTCAGTGGCTTTATGAATTTTTCATGTCTTGGTACTGACATTTCAGTAACTCACATTAGTTATTAAGAATTTAGTTATAATATCATTCAGGTTCTTAATTGGTTTTTGTCCTTTCCTCTCCCATTTTCTAGTCTGTTCAGAGCCATTTTTAAGAACGTAACCTTGGACATGTCACTGAGAGGCTAACAGCAGACTTTGATACCAAAAGGTTGTCCAGCCATGCCTAAAGAGAAGAATCACAGTGCAAATTGGCTGTAGTGTTGGTGGATGTGCTGACCCTGTTCATCTTCAGTGTAACGAAGAATACCATATACTTTCTGTGTGGTCATGAATAAAAGCAGGCTGTAAATATGCATACACTTCATTGCAAATAAAAAAAAGGTCAAATTGAATCCATGTAATTTTCATTGATGGTTAGATGGTGGCAGAGGTCCTGAGCTGAACTTAAATTTCAGAATTCTGCTTTCAGATGGCTTGGTTTTCAAGCCTATATTTTATTTAAAGCTTAATTTAGTTTTTTTCCCCCCTGTATGAGCTTTTGGGAGAAATAAGTTCATATGCACCATAGCCTGTTTTAATTATTCAAACTTTGTATTTTGTATTTTCATACTTTCTATCTCATACTCATTCTGTTGTTTTCTTTTAAAGTCTGTTCTGATCAGCTATGGCAGTGTTCAAAGACATGATTTCCCTCCCTACAGAGCCATGATGATAAATCTTCTTGGCATCTATGTAACAATTTCATCTTCAAAGTGTTGCATGCTGTAAATAATTCATTCCCTTGTTACCATGTATGAGGCAGGTAGGAAGCAATGTTATCTCCATTTCATGGCTACAGAAGAAACTGGTAAATGACAGGGGTGCTAGAGATTTTCAGATAAAGTGAGTTCCATTTATGTTTCTTTAGGCCTCAATAAAATCAATCTAACACAGTTCCTTATTATTTCTAGCGATAGAACTGGTAACGCTTTCTGATTTGGGGAAACTGTATTTGGATGTTTAAATAAGAATCATATATAAGCATTTATCTAAGTGGTAGCCATCAGCTAACATAACTCATCACTTACATGCAGCTGTGCATACTTCATCTCTATGACATCATTCCATTCATACCTAGGCAGAGATAAATCCAAATGGGTTCAGTGGGTCTTATTTATAGGATATAGAATGGCAGACTAAGGCCACCAACAAACTCCAAATCTTAACCCATCAATATGAATCAGCATTCAAATGCCAGTTGTGTGAGATAGATTGTTTGAATTTCACTATACTTAGGACATTTCACTTTAGCCCATTTAACATATCTCTCTATCAAAATTAATTTGTGAGTTGCAGGGTGGGTTGCAGGTTTTGGTTGTGCCAAAACCAGGTGGGTATAAACACCATATACTGGGAAACCTTTGACTCTCTCTTCACTGTTGTTTACCGAAAAGGAATACAGGAAGCAAACTATGCAAAGCTTCTAAGGGTCCTTTGCTTTGCTGAAGGAAATATTTGCTGAAGATCCATATACCCTTGCTTCTAAAAGTATAGCAAAATAACTGCAGCCAGTGGTTCAGGTTGAAGGGCTTGTGAGGTACTGAAAGTGTTGATTGAGACTGCTAGGTGATGTAAAGCACCTGATTGAGGCAGAACCCATCATCTCAATGACACAAATCACTTCCACTTCACAATGAGACAAATTGCAGCACTTCTGCATCTTGCTGGGTGAATTGTGGCTGTTTCGCACATTCCTGCTAGAAGCAATTTTGTATCCGGTCAATTAATTAGCCATCTAGTATAGTTTTGTCCACTGTGATTAGCCACGGCTGTGCAGGATCACAGGCAAAGATATTTTCTCTCATTTTGTTACCTAATATTTTTAAGTGGGCACGGTTAGAAATGAGCACTGGACATTTGATACACAAATAAGGATGTGCAGATCGGAGGAAATCCAATTTATGTCAGTACCTTACTACATTCATTCACATATTGTTCCCCTAGGTCTAATTTCTCTGTCTGTCTGTCTGTCTGCCTGCCTGCCTGCCTGCCTGCCTGCCTGCCTGCCTGCCTGCCTGCCTGCCTGCCTGCCTACCTACCTACCTACCTACCTACCTACCTACCTACCTACCTACCTACCTACCTATCTATCTATCTATCTATCTATCTATCTATCTATCTATCTATCTATCTATCTATCTATCTTCCCAGTTGCTATCATTTGAATTTAGTTTTCTACATATTTTCTTTATGCAACTACTTCTAATATATGGCCTTTTTCTATGCACTTTTCCTATAAACCACTTAAAAATGCTTAATCCAATCAAACTTTTTATGCACTTCCCTGAGTATATGCAGGTTTTTCAATAAATTCACTCACTTCCTCTCAGCCCAACCCACCTCATAGGGTTGTTGCTGTGGGGAAAAGAGGAGGAAGGAGTATGATAGAGTATATGCTTACCACCTTGTTATTTTTAAAAAATAATAAAAGCGGGGTAAAATACAAATCAATAAATAATAAAATAAATAACTATATTTTTTTCCAAACATATACAGATTTTTAGATAACTTTTATGACTTTCTAACCCACAATGACAATTGACAGCTGACTTCATTCATTTCTGCTATCTTTTTGGAGGGACATTTCCACAGGCATCTATGTGCATCAGATATGAATTTGGGTGAATTTATGGTGGTGGGTTGAAAAACAGCATCACACTAAAATCTGTCTTTTTTTTTTTTTTTTAACAGGCAAGAATGTAACTTTTGTGTTAAATAGCTGCTTTAGAAGTATGGTTTATACTAACTGTCCAATGGTGGTGGAAATATGCACAATTTGATGTCCTTCATTAAAAGCCTTTAAAATATTTATGCTATATGCAATCATTTTATTTTATTTTATTTTAGCTAATGGATTAGAAACTGTACTTTTAAGTCTGAAAGTTCTAGATCTTATCTGCATTTCTACGTGGACTAGATACAACAAAACTTCCTAATTTTCAACTAGTTTCTGAAAAGCTTCGGACTCTCATTTGAAAATAAAAGCCAAATTTGGTGTCTGGGCAGATACAATATCATTAAACAAGAGACAAAAGGCCACAAATAGCTGTCATTAATATAGGATTATCATAGAAGCCTGAGAACTATTGTGGAGAAAATGAAGCATTGTGTTGGAAAATTGTAACTATCTTTTCCCATGTCATCACTAAAAAAAGAAAGCCCAGATTTGTTGCTCATCACAGCTTCATAATTTGCAAATGGATTTGTTTCTATAAAGTCACTGTTTGAATCCCTCCTTGGGAACTCAAGTTTCACTGCTATAACAAAGAATGGCTAGACAGAAAGGAAATATAAATTCTGCTCCATCATGTGGAAGATAACTCTGATTATCATGCAAAAAGTATGTAATGAAAACAAAATTTGAACAAGTGACAATGAGGAGTGCACAAATCTAGAGACACGTGGCAATATATTACATTGGAAGAATAAAGGCTAATTCTTTTTGTACTGGGAAAAGAATTTATGTGCTGCTAAATTCATTGTGTTTATGAGTTAGACAGATGTTGCTCTTTACTGTCTCACTCAAAAGCTGTGTACAGTCTATTTTTCCAGCAGCCCAAATTCCTGCAAAAACCATACAATCTATTTCACTGCTATTTCCTCACTGGCCATTTGTTGATCCAGAGGTAGATCCTTTTGACTGTTTTAAATTTAATTTACAGCTTTTAAACCCACCTAAATAAAAAGACTCTGGATGGGTTGCACCACATTAACAATTTTAGAAACAACAATAAATCAATCCCTCCCCCCCCCCAAAAAAGGATGCCAACAGCATTTAGCTAGGGTTGAAGACTTGGTGACTTTCTTCAATTATGTTATAAATGCCATGAGGGAGGAGACTTTATGAACCTCTTAGGGTAGGGAATTAGACAGGACAAATCAGAGATGTCCATCCCTGCCTTGAAAGAATTTTTAAAAATCCTAAATCGCCCCATTCTACGTTAGATTCAGGGTTCATGCTGAGTTGGGGCAACTTGATCAATCTAGCTCAAAGTTCTTATTCAAAGGATGATCAAATTAGTAGAGGATTTGGGTCATGCATATAGATCTATGCCTATTCCATCATCAGCTTTAGTCAGCTATTTTTGTAAAGGGAGTTGTGCATTAGTCTATAGAACTGGCAAATCTTTTAGAAATAGTTGGAACTGTATTAATTCATGCTCAAAATGTGCATTAAAAAGGGTCAGCAATGCAGGATACCATGTCAGTTAGATTCAGTTAAGTAATTTCCTATAGCTTCTAATAAAATTACTCAGAAACTTTCATCATCATCTTATTTCTGAACAGTTCAGTCCTGAAAGCTTTGAGGAAATCAAAATGACTTTCTACCATAAAGTTAATATTTTCCTTATAGTTACTTTTGAGTGTTTCCAAATGTTATCACACAGTGGGATTTTTTTGGGGGGGGAGGGGGGGAGAGTCCGGTTAATGACCTCTTCCACCTGAAACATTTTGCATTGTCCCATAATTACTTCTGACTTTAATATTCTCAGAACAAAGTTCATTCAAAACAAAATACCTTCTATTTGTAAAACACTCTTTATAGCCATGGTTGGAGTGGTCCCATTGGCAATTTTTGGATGACAAAGTTAAGAAATCATGTTTGCTCCATATTTCCATGTAGTGCAATTTTTCAGACCTGTTCATATTGTGGAGGATGCTGAGAAGGAAAATCCATGTAAGATTATCTTTACAGAATTTGTAAAGCTCTATTTTAAGTTACTATTCTGGAAGAAATACTGAATGGGAAAAACATATTTAATTAAAAATGTTGATAATATTATCCAAATTGGCATTTGTAGGAGCACTTCTAGAGAGGAGGTATAAAATTAAACACAAGTAACATGCAATAGACTGGAGAATGCTGTCACTAAATTCATGAGGTCATGTTCTTTGGTGAAACAGTAGAAAATGTTTAGCAAGTTAAAACAGAAATAAACCATATTTATCTTCCATAAAGTTATACAGTGAAATATTAATGTCACTGTGACTTTTATTTCTAAATATATATTTTAATTAATTATGTTGCCATTTTTTTCTTTTAATCATTTATTATGTAGTGTAAAAGGTTGAGACCCATTTAATTCAGGTATTCTTTCTGAGAAAATATATATGGGATTGAAAGGAATAGATGAAACACTTGTTTGATCTTTTCTAATAATAATTTTATTGAGCATTACAATTAAAAAGATAAGAATACAAACTAAAAAAACTAAAAAAGTAGAAAGTGCTTAAAAAAGAAAAATAGAAAAGAAAAAAAATAAGACTATAGTAAAGAAAAAGAAAAGAAATATATAAAGAAATGACTTGTCCCTTCATAACAACAAGTATAAACAATTTTAGTAACTTATCACCTTTTCTTAAAATACAACAATTCCCATATCTCCCCTCTTATCTATAAACAAATATTTAAGGCCTTGTCATTCAGTCCTGGTCCGCAAAAGTCCATTAAGGGTTACCAGACATAACAACATACCTTTTTTTTAAAAAAAAATTATCAAATAAACCAACTTTATATTCCATCCTTTTACAGTGGTACCTCGGGATACGAACTTAATCCATTTCGTGACTCTGGGCGTATCCCAAGTTGGTCGTAACCCGAAGGAAATTTCCCCATAGGGTTCAATGTAATCCGGTTAATCCGTTCTGCCCTCTGAATCTGGTCGCACCCCGAAGCAAATTTTCCCATAAGGTTCAATGTAATAACCATTAATCCATTCTGGCGTCCGCGGACCACGCGTCAGGGGTGCGAAAACAGCCGGGCGTGCCATGGCGTGGCGCGAAAACAGCCGGGCGCAGCACGGCGCAGCACGAAAACGGCCGGGCGCAACGCGAAAACGGCCAGGCGTGGTGCGGTGCAGTGCGGTGCGAAAACAGCTGGGTGCGGCGCGGCGCGGTGCGAAAACGGCCGGGCGCGGTGTGGCGCGGCGGAAAAATGGCCGCGAACCACGTGTCAGGGGCGGAAAAATGGCCGCGGACCACATGTCAGGGTGGAAAAATGACCGTACCCCGAGGCGGAGTTCGCACATCGAGATAATTTTTTGCGGCCGGAGCTGGTCGTAACCCGAAAAGTTCGTTAGTAGAGGCGTTCGTATCCCGAGGTACCACTGTACTTTTAACTATCTTGATCTTTAATTCCTTCACATATTGTCCTAGAATTTGATTTCTTGTCATTTTTTCTTTGTCTCTTCTCACAAAATCTTTCACAGCTTTAACAAGACTCTTTTGTAAATGCAATATAGGAAGATTATCCAGGTCATATAAGGTTCAATCCTTATATTAATTTGTCCAACTAATATCTCTTAAATATATATTATGGAGCTAGAATTAACCTGTCTGCTGAAATCTTGCCTTTTGAAATTCTAGCGGTATTTATAAAAGTACATACACATTTTAAAAATTGTAGTTTAGATAAATATAGTTAAAATATATTTTGCTTGCAAAAGTAAGCATGCTGGGAAAAGTTGAAGGGGGATAGAGAAATGTGCACAATAAAAGGTAGTTTGTATATATGTGTGTGCGTGCACCAAATGTGGATTCTGAAGAAAATGAAGAACCAAGCTGAACTGAAATGGAGTGATTTGCCTTTCCCTTGGATCAGGCTGCACATTTCTTTTCAGACATTTTTGTCCCCCTTTTCTCCACATTTACAAAATATAGATTTTTAAATCAGTTAAGACAGGAAGAGGAAAGATCTAGTGTCAGTGCTTGGTTTTCAAATGAGATGGGAGGTAGGATAATTAAAGCCCAAAGAGAGGTTGCTGCGGGAGTCCTTCACATAAGGGCAAAAGAGTAAATGACAAAATGAGGAATGTTTGATAAGCCCTCTTCTGGATGACACTTTTGGCAGCTGGAACTGCTTTTCAGCTTAGCAAGGTTTCTCAATCAATATTTCTACACTCCATTGATCTAGTGGAATGTACTATAAAACGGCAGCAAGATTACATCCAAGCCTCAATTTTCTCTGCCTTTAACTCATGGGACTGCTGATGAGTTGAATGTGAGCTTGCACCATTAAAATCAACACCACAAAATGCAGCTTTAACATTTCAAAACCAGAAAGTAGATAACTGGGTAGGGGAAGAGGTTGTTAAAGAGCATATGTTTAATTCTATTCATATCTCTGTGGGATAAGACACAAGTGTAAAAGCTCTAAGCAGAATATTTCTTCTGTACTCTTAGGCTGGGTTGATAGATAAGATTAGAGCTATAAAATAATATACCCTCTGTAGGAGGGAACTACAATGGGGCAAAAAAGTATTTAGTCAGCCACCAATTGTGCAAGTTCTCCCACTTAAAAAGATGAGAGAGGCCTGTAATTTTCATCATAGGTGAACTATGAGAAACAAAATGGGGAAAAAAAATCCAGAAAATCACATTGTCTGATTTTTAAAGAATTTATTTGCAAATCATGGTGGAAAATAAGTATTTGGTCACCTACAAACAAGCAAGATGTCTGGCTCTCACAGACCTGTAACTACTTCTTTAAGAGGCTCCTCTGTCCTCCACTCGTTACCTGTAGTAATGGCACCTGTTTGACCTTGTTATCAGTATAAAAGACACCTGTCCACAACCTCAAACAGTCACACTCCAAACTCCACTATGGCCAAGACCAAAGAGCTGTTGAAGGACACCAGAAACAAAATTGTAGACCTGCACCAGGCTGGGAAGACTGAATCTGCAATAGGCAAGCCAGCTTGGTGTGAAGAAATCAACTGTGGGAGCAATAATTAGAAAATGGAAGACATATAAGACCACTGATAATCTCCCTTGATCTGGGGCTCCATGCAAGATCTCACCCTGTGGGGTCAAAATGATCACAAGAACGGTGAGCAAAAATCCCAGAACCACATGGGGGGACCTAGTGAATGACCTGCAGAGAGCTGGGACCAAAGTAACAAAGGCTACCATCAGTAACACACTATGCTGCCAGGGACTCAAATCCTGCAGTGCCAGATGTGTCCCCCTGCTTAAGCCAGTACATGTCTGGGCCCGTCTGAAGTTTGCTAGAGAGCATTTGGATGATCCAGCAGAGGATTGGGAGAATGTCATATGGTCAGATGAAACCAAAGTAGAACGTTTTGGTCTAAACTCAACTTGTCGTGTTTGGAGGAGAGAGAATGCTGAGTTGCATCCAAAGAACACCATACCTACTGTGAAGCATGGGGGTGGAAACATCATGCTTTGGGGGTGTTTTTCTGCAAAGGGACCAGGACTGATCCGTGTAAAGGAAAAAATGAATGGGGCCATGTATCGTGAGATTTTGAGTGAACACCTCCTTCCATCAGCAAGGGCATTGAAGATGAAACGTGGCTGGGTCTTTCAGCATGACAATGATCCCAAACACACTGCCCGGGCAACGAAAGAGTGGCTTCGTAAGAAGCATTTCAAGGTCCTGGAGTGGCCTAGCCAGTCTCCAGATCTCAACCCCATGGAAAACCTTTGGAGGGAGTTGAAAGTCCGTGTTGCCCAGCGACAGCCCCAAAACATCACTGCTCTAGAGGAGATCTGCACGGAGGAATGGGCCAAAATACCAGCAACAGTGTGTGAAAACCTTGTGAAGACTTACAGAAAACGTTTGACCTCTGTCATTGCCAACAAAGGATATATAACAAAGTATTGAGATGAACTTTTGATATTGACCAAATACTTATTTTCCACCATGATTTGCAAATAAATTCTTTAAAAATCAGACAATGTGATTTTCTGGATTTTTTTCCCCATTTTGTCTCTCATAGTTGAGGTATACCTATGATGAAAATTACAGGCCTCTCTCGTCTTTTTAAGGGGGAGAACTTGCACAATTGGTGGCTGACTAAATACTTTTTTGCCCCACTGTATATTAATATCATTTTCAGTAGCATTGGTTTACGCTGGGTGAGCTTCGGTCGTAATAACTTTATGACAGGTGCAGTACTTCAATACTTTATTTTTTCTTTCACCGGGCAGTTGAATGATAAAAAGTGATACCTAAAGATTCCTTCATATTTGAGTTCTTTTTTTTTTTTAATCTTCCTGGCAATCAGACAGAAAAGGTGCCAAAAGATAAACATCTTAAGTTAAAAAAGGAGGTTAAGAGTCTAAGAAGCATATTCTTTAAAAAAAAAAATAGCCAGTTTGTATGAAGATTCAGTGGCCAACTTCAGATTTAAATCAACAAACTAGAATCTGGAAACCTAAGATACCCATCAAAGCAAGACTATTGAAGAACAGTCTTGAAAGTAGAAAGATTATATGATCTTTTCTTTGGTTGGAAATAGAATTTACATAGTTTAATGCACAATTATGAAATAGAACTTTGGAACCAAAATCAATGTGGCTATAACTTTTGAACATACTATTCATTGATTTTTTTTTTTTTTTTGGTTAGAAGAGAATTTGTGGCCATTTCATTTGATACTAAATGAATATTCTCCAACTTGTTATCTTGTCATTTCACTGTATAAGATGTAATTAATGTTAATAATGTTCACTGATTATTAGATGAGTGATTTTATGAGTGCTGAGTTATTTTCACTGATCAGTGAGGGTAGTAATCTTATTTCTTGAGTCATGCTCTCTCCAAATGAAGGAGATGGACCATAGTAATAGTAACAGCTATTTTTAAAAAAATGCTTCTAGCTACGTAGCTCATGTTAATTATGGGCTATGTGAAGAGGTACTTTATTTTATCTACATACTACTAAAACTCTTGTGTCTGTAACCTTCAGCTGGCTGAAATGGTGTGTCATAGGGCAACAATTTTTGAACCGAGGTACCTCAGATGGGCTAACTTGCAGAATGCATCCAAAATCCAGGACTCATTACTCCCATGGGATTGAAATTTGGGGAATTTGTGGCTGCTTCAGCATTGCTGTGCTGCTGCACCACTGTGGTCAGCCCAGATCATCATAGGCATATCCCCAACCTCTTTCCTGCCTCCCTATGTCCCCTGCACCCAATTGGCTGGCAGCAAGGCCTGACCAGTCAGTGGCAATTGGCTACTTTGGAAATGAGACAGAAATTTGAAATCTCTTAATGGCAGTGGGCATTGAAGGAAGGATGAAGGAGCAACTTGAATGCCTGCTGGTGAGGCAGGGCTGGCTGGGGGTCACCGGTGTTCCACAGGTGAGCTCTCTTCCTTCCTCGAGGGAGGAGGCCCTTGGGGGCAAGCCAGAATGCAGATGGGGGTGCAGTTTTCCTGATGGTCCACAGCTCTCTTTGTTCCATCTCCCTCCAGCAAAGTGGCAGGGAGTTCCACTGGTGAGTTGAGGAGGAGGCTTCATTGGGGCTCTCCTGAGGGTCGTGAGGGGAGGGCAAATGGTACAAGCCTATATTATATGTGGAAATGAAGGAGGGAAGGGAAGGGAAGGGAAGGGATCGGATCCCCGACCTCTTTCCCACCTCCCTTTGGCCCCTGTGCTCAATCAGCTGGCAGCAAGGCCAAATGGGTGATTGGCGATTGGCTGTTTTGGAATTGAGGCTGAAATTTGAAATCTCAACACCTGTGGGAATTGAGAGAAGGATGAGGAACAACTTGGATGCCTGCTGGTGAGGTAGGGCTGGCTGGGGTGGGTGCCAGTGGTCATATGGTAAGCTCCTTTCCTCTCTCAAGGAAGGAAACCCTTGGGGACATGCCAGAATGGGGAGTGGGGGTGCAGTATTCCTTACAGTCCATGGCACTCTTTGTTCCACCTCCCCCCAGCAAAGTGGCAGGCAGTTCCATGGATTAGTCAAGGAGGAGGAGGAGTAGGCTTCATGGGAGCTCTCCTGAGGCTTGTGAGGGGAGGGCAAATGATGCAAGCCTATATTATATGTGGGGAGGGAGGGAGGGAGATTTATGATGTTCCCTGCCAGCTTAGCACAAGCAAAGTCAATGGGGAAGCCGGCAGCAAGTCGCAAGTTGCAAGTCACTCCCACTCCCACTGCTTTTTTGCCCTTGATCATTCTGTTTCTTTGTTTAGGTAAGGAAATATCTCTGAAACAAGGATCCAATGGGTCACAGGTTGTCTAGTTAATTCTAAGTGTCCTTTGGAACAATGGTGAACAGGATTTGATCTTTTATTTGATATCCTTTCATATACTGTTAAATAGAAAATGGGCTAAAACCCTTCTCCTTGAGATGAAAATGACAGTATTAGTAATTCAAATATCTAGATATGAATTTTGGAATGATGATATCAAATAAAGGGACAACAGCTCCAGATTTTGTCTTGTTGCTTTGATTTACAGCCAAGTAGTTCTGCACTTTGGCAACTAATTTAAATGTTTACTAAGATTAAAAGTGTGTATTCTGAATCAGATATTTATCAAATCCATTCTGCCTTCCTTCATAGTGACCTTTTTCCTCCAGTTATTATAAGCAGTATACACATTAACTGGTATTTTTTAAAACATGTATTTCAAAATGCTCAATAAATTTGCCTTTTATTTTGCAAACTGTTATCGTCATAAAATAGCAATGGTGAAGGATTCACTGCTATTTATATAAGCCTGTTAATGAATAATTTAACAGGCTGCAATAAATGAGTTAAATGCGAATGAGCGTTGCCAATCTATTGAACAAATGCAGGTTTTTATGCAGGGAGCTGTCGTAAAGTACTCTTGTGCCTTTTTCTCTAAACCCTTGAACTGTTACCTATGAATCCTCAACAGGGAAGGCAAGAAGAGGGAAAGCTGGCTAAAAATCAACAGTTGCCTTTTACAACAGACAGTGCTAAAAAGAAAGGAAGGTGATCATCTCTGGAACTTTCTCTTCAGTTTTCAGTAGATTCAAAGGCAACTAAGGGTTGGGTCAGTGGTCCACAACTGGAGATCCATTTAATAGTGCTTAGGTATGGCATGACCTACCATGGTGCTATTCCATACACTGCTGTTAGTCTGAGCATCTATGTTCTCACCATCTGCTGAGTTCAATTTGAAGTATGGGTATTAATCCATATGGATTGTTGCTCTGGCTTAGAAGTCTGAAGAACAAATAACCAACCATCTGCTACTTTCCACACAAATTTTTTTTGGGTGGGGGGGGAAGCGTTCAGTAAAATTAGCACATGAAATTTTTTGCCTATTAAATGTTCTGTACTGACTAGAGAACAATGTTTCAATAGAACATTAGCTGAGCTGTACTTCACTGATCGGTAGTCCCCAGCTTAATCAGGAGTTAGCTAGTATTTATGAGGGTTTTTTTTTTAGCAAGGATTGGGGGAGTGAACTCTGCATTCATAACACATAGTGTACAGTTCTGTGTACAAGCATATACTTAACATATTACCCCTGAGAACTGTAATTTAGTTTAATAGTGATTTGGTTATGCAGTGTTTTACTAATATGGACGCAGGAATCTCCACTGAGAAATGGAGAGGTGGCTGAACTGTGTCATTGACTAGAGTTTTGGGCTACATAACCCCTAGCTTAATTAGATATAGCAGGGCTGCAAATCTCGAAATAAGATAGCATGGCCATTGACTTCAGCCATGTAGCTCCCACCCTGATCCAGTTTGTTGTACCCAACTATAATGATAGCAGCAGCAATATCAGCAGTGATGCTAATAATGCTGACAAATTGTGTGGCGAAGAGCAGTTTACCTTCCTTGAACACTGTGCATGGACAGCATGTTGTATGTTGCTTCTGGGCCTGAGGATAATGCATAGTTAACATCAGAGAATTCCAAATCTAAAAGAAAATCAGGTAATAAGAATTTTGAGAATCCCTCTGTTTATTAACTGCAATTAGCACTTTCTTAAATAAGAATTATATTTTCAGGCAGGCACTCCATGTACAGGAATCAGAGTGGCTGGAATATCTTGTTCATTTGGGTTGGCAGGTTGCTGGATACTAATGACATTCAGGAACAATTTATGTGGATTTAATAACATTTCAATGTGTTATAGATTAGAAATTGCCAGAGGTCATCTGCCTTTCAGTATGGCATGAACTGAGTGTAATAGGCTGAAAAATAGAAATATACACAGAGAATAAGATATAAGAATTTTATATTGTTCTAGAATAAAGGAATTGATTGAAAGTTTGGAAACCTAAAAGCATTCCTTTTGCTATAGAAAAATCCTTGATCTGATTGAAAGGAAATTGTTGGAGACCATTAACATTTTACTTTGTGTTTAAATAATAGAAGACTTGTCAGTTTACAGCACAAAACAGGCACCCAGCCAGGAAGAAACATATGTTCAGTGTGAGAAGAAAATCTGAGAAAAATGAGGAAGTAAAAGAAAGTATGATTAAAGAAAATGAAGACAGAGACTGCCATGATCAAAGATGCTTGGTAAAGTTTAAACTACTAGAGGTGTCAATTTTTATTTTCTTTCTATAGGGAACAAATGGGCAAATCTTCTTTCATTCATCCATGTCCATTAAAGTGTTTTAAAAGGTTGCAAATCTATTCAGGGGTATGTTTTAGGCATGTCATTTCTCTCTGGGTGTACACAAGTGTTTGCTTTCTCTGTATCACCCCATCTTCCCACCATTCTTTGTTCAAACCTGGGTACTGTTCTTGGCTAATAGAACACTCTCCATAATGCATGACCTGAGTAGTATACTCAGTGTTTGCCTAAGTATCTGATGCAGTTAAAAAGTTAAGCAGAAGAAGGAAATTTACCCCTTTTTTCCTCATCAAAGAAACTAATTCCTGTAGTGTGGAATAAGCGACAGATAGAGTGCAGAATGCATGATACTGGCTCATTTGCAGTGTTTTATGAAAATAAATCAGGGATAAGAGAAAGGGGGGGGGGGACCTAAGTGGTACTTCAAAACTGTACATTGCTGTTTTAGTCCTATTGAAGATTATTAAATCAGAGTCTAAAATTACTTTTCAGCTCCATGGCTGAGATTATACTTGGACCTTGCAAAAGCTCATACAATCTGCACTTTATAACTAGTTTAAAACTCTTTAATCTGGAAGAGATTTAGGAACACTGAGCCAATAACCTGTGCTGAGAAAAAAAGAATAACATAATCCAAATGGATAAGAAAGTAGTGGGCTGGAAAAGAGCAGGTAGCAGAATTGAAATGTTAGTGGTAGAAATGGGTTTGGAGTCTTTGGCTGTGATTATGGGTCCTTGGTTCCATTCCACAGTACATGCCAACATGTGGCTACACAACCTTTCAGTGGAATTAATTCTCTGGCCAGCATTGAGCAAAATTTATGACAGTCCTTTCTAAACCAATTTGAATGATTTTGGAGAATATCGCAGCTTCCATATCTCGAAGTAACTTGACAAAGAAGATGAAAAGAAAGATATTCAATTTATATATGCCATGGGAAGGAAGGAAGGAAGGAAGGAAGGAAGGAAGGAAGGAAGGAAGAAAGGAAGGAAGGAAGGAAGGAAGGAAGGGAGAGAGAGAGAGAGAGAGAGAGAGAGAAAGAGAGAAAGAGAGAGAAAGAGAGAGAGAGAGAGAGAGAGAGAGAGAGAAAGAAAGAAAGAAAGAAAGAAAGAAAGAAAGAAAGAAAGAA
Source organism: Python bivittatus (assembly GCF_059951505.1). NCBI lineage: Eukaryota > Metazoa > Chordata > Lepidosauria > Squamata > Pythonidae > Python > Python bivittatus. The sequence goes on along the minus strand of NW_028277125.1, from coordinate 49,588,353 downwards.
GAAAATGATTGCCATAAAAATATGAAGACTGTCTCTGAAATCCTGTATTATCTTACTGCATAGTTAACAACACTTACTGACATGCTCTCCCTCCTGACTCCTTTTCACTTGGAGCATCTGGAAGGGATAATACACAGAGCTCAGTTCCATTCTCCCCAACCAGCAGCATTCTGATTAATTAATCATTCAAGGCATCTGAATAATACATTAAAGATATATTTCAATACTTGGTGAAAAAGGAGGAAAGGAAAGAAAAAAAAGTTCTCATAACAGAAAAGATGTAAGCTGTAAATAGCCAATGAGATGTAAAGATGAAGAAAATCTCTGCCCTTTGTTTGCATGGGAATAAGAAGCTCTTTTCAGCTCATGATCAAAGCCAACTGTTAAGTACTTAAGGGTATGATTTTGAGGTGAAGTGAAAAGGGAACAGTACAAGATATATATGAATTCTTAAGTTAATGAACAATATTACATAAAGAAAAATGAATAGGCATATAAGAAACACAGAAAAGAGGCTAGAGTTGTCAAACAGGGTTAAGAAGTATGCTCAAAACTCCAATTTACATATCTGCTCAGGCAAATACAAAATGTACATTTTAAAAACTTTCCAATCTGTATTTATTAGCATTATCTGAATTATTTCTCCTCTCAGTATAAGAAACATCTATAGCTGTGGTATGGTGGTAAACCTCTGAGAGATATTTCATGGTTCCTATATTTAAAAAAGAAAGCCAGTAGAAGGTTTTCATTCTGAATGTTTAGGTCCAGAAGCCAGTGATGGTTGCTTTGTTCCGAAAATGAAAAATGATCAAGATTTGCAATGTATCCATTAATCAGGTTTCTAAAAATAGTAGTCATGTTCAAACCAAGCTTGACTCCTGGTGACTACATATCCATATAGCTTTCTTGGTAATTTTATGAAAGTGGTTGGCCATCACTTTCTTTGGATTTTTTTTTTTTTTACTTTCCAATCTAGACTATAGCCGAGATAATACTTGGAAGTCTCCCACCCAAGTACTAACCAAATCCAATCTTATTTAGCTTTTGAGTTCAGAGAGATGCTGCCATCTGCTAAGAGCTGACTTTTAAACTCAGTGAGAAGTATCACTAACTGAATGGACTAATTAATCTGAGATACATGTTATGATATACAAGAAAACATATATTCATGTTAGAGAAGTGCTATGGATTTGAATGTTTACCCAAAATTAGTAACTATTTTCACTATTCAAATGATGGCATTGGGAAGTGCTGAGTGACTATCACATATTACCTAATATAAACTCTTGCCTGCTAGCCTCTATAGCAGGTCACCAAAAGTCTCCTATCATTTTCAGAATTATGTCAATCAATAAGGACAACAATAATGAGAAAAAGTGAAAAATACGAAAGGAAAATTATAAATACATTTGGGTATAAGTTTCTAATCTTGTTGGATACTACATTGGATGTTGGATGTATGAATAATTGGGTGTGTTAATGCACAAATAATTTTGTTTGTGCTGTGGGTAGAACTGTTTCCCCATTCACTAGTATGTATTCACTAATTATATTCACTAATAATGAATATAATTGTACCTCAGTGCTTGGTAAAACCTTCTCTGTCCCCTGGGTCTGGTGTGCCTTATGACTCTATTACATTAAGAACCTGTCAAAAGTTAGGTGTCCACATATTTTGAAAGTCATGTACATTGTGCATAAGGAAGACATACGAGAATTGAAGAACTTTGGGCATGTACAAAGAAGACATTAATCATAATCTCTGCTTGGATTTCTTTTTTCCATTTATTTAGTGTGAGCCCACTGAACTAAACAGATCAGCTAAGAGTTTGGGAGAACACTGAGTGTTAGTGAGGCTGTGTCTCTTGATAACACAATCCCCAATGCACTGCATGGTACATATTGCTGACATTATGTTTGCTGAATAATAAAGAGGCTTTAGATTTGGAAACTAATCAGCTAGTACATAGGCATATGGAGCTGGTATCTCACCATCTCTCAATCTAGTGGTAGAAATCAAGAAGTGGGTTTTTCTGGGTTGCCCAAAAATGAAAAGGCAATATTAAAATATAAATGATCAAACTTGTTAATTAACTTAGATCTCAAATATATTTGAGTATTAAATAAAGTTTTGAATTTTCTTCAAGATACCAAAATACAACTTGCATATATTTTTACCAAAATAAGCATGCATGATTTTGACTTTTTCCTGATTCTCACAGAACTGTATTCTTTTAATCAGGTTAACATCTGGCTCTCTTCTTACTTTGGAAGTCATTTATTTATTGGCCTGCAAGGTCTCAACTTATGCTCATTCCACCCTGCTGCCAGGTTCATCTCTCTTTCTAGATACTGCTGATGATATTATCAGCTTCCAATACACATGTCTTGCAATACCTCATGTTTACACAGTAGGCCAGTGAGAAAAGGTCAGGCTTATTTCTCTGACCTTTTACAGTTTTGTAAACATTGGCAGCTGGAGATCTATGCTACCCACATGTCAGTTACCATGAAAGGTTGTTTCAGACATGCAAGGAAGGTGGCTGAGCAGATACCTGATGCTCTTCACAGGGTAACATAGAAATCTGTTTTCTTTCCTATTAAGAGAGTAGTTGCTTATTATCCTTCTCCATCGTTTTCAAAAGTTGAAACTCTCTTCACTTACCATTTTATCTTTAAATTTGACAAATATGGATTATGAAGTACTGTCTGGGTGGTTTGTTTGCTTGGCAACCCAATATCATATGGCTAGATTATAGAAAGTAGAATTATAAGTGGACAAGGTGAGAAACACTGGGAGTGTGCAGAAGAAGGGGTGGATGAGTTTAGCCACAGGTTTGATTTTTAGGGGTGTTAAAGGTGGCGGGTGGTGGTGGAATCTGATGCTGAGGTGGGTGCTTGTATCTTGTTCAGGAAGAAGAGGTGATTCTAGGATCTATGTTTTTCTGGAAGAAATTGGAAGCAGAATTTAGGGTGCATGCATATGTGCAAGTTTCAAGCTTCAAGAATTGGATATTTTAACTCTTACCTGTAGAATGATGAGGTGGCATTCTTTGCTTGTTACAACCATAGTCAGACAGGGGATGAGATAGAACACACCAGTTTCACTCCCATTATCTCTGTTGCATGGGAGGTCTGATGGAAACTTCTATTTATATGCAACTGAATATGAGTAGATGCCTCCAACCAGTCATCTCCCCCCCCCCCCATAATTTATCAGGTCTCCTAACTGTACAAATGGTCACTGTTGACATATAGGTGAATACAAAAAGAAGCTCTCTGAAACTCTTTTTCTACCTGAGATGTTGAGGACTTAGAAAGCAATGTAGTACATGCAGCAGACTTGACACGTGCTACTGTCCTACTTCTGCATGCTATTTTTACAGTATACGGACATAACACTTGCACTCAAACTTAAGGTAGTAACTGAATACAGATTCTTCATTACAGAAATAGTAATTTACATTTGAATGAATATAAATTGAGGGTTGACTGGATTCTGTTCTTACAAAAAATTCAGTTGAGTTTGTTTTCACTCAACATATTTATATTCTAGATCTTTACATAGTTTCTTTCCTATTTGTACTATAAGGATCACAAAGCAAATATGTCCCCCGTCCCATTTGATTCTGATAATAGGTTTATCAGTTAGATTGGACTGAGTGTTCTTATGTTCTAAAAAAAAGTTGCAAGTTTTGGAAAGTCCTTATTGGAAAGAACCAAACCAGCTCCTCAGCGGTCTACACTATGAAAATTCAACAGATATAGTGATTACCAGCAGGGAAAGAACCGCTTGAGATTTCTGTTAAAAGAGAAAGTAAGAACTCTGAACCTAATTCAGTGCCATAAATATTGGCATAATGTACAAGGATTCAAATCCACTCCACAGATAATTACTAATGATGCTTTCTCCCACATTCATTTTTTTTAAAATGTGTCTTTTTCCCATTTATTAACACACTTGTAAATATTGGTAGGTTCTTAGTTTTTTTTTAAATATCACCTATTGCAGTGATTTATGTGACTGAGTAAGAATTTGAACATTTCCTGATTATCTGCTACATTTCCAATGACAGCTTTAGTAGTTATAGTATCATCATGATCCAATATAACTGTAATATAACTAACAGCCCCCTCACCCAAAAAACAAACAAAGTGAAAGAGAATTAGCTACTTTAGCTACTTACTGTTTTCTGTGATTCTATGATTCTATGCACTTGGGTTAATCAAAATTAAGAACAATAATTATAACACTGAGCTCCCTTACGTGTCCAATTTATTTAAAATCCTATTAGAAATGGCATCTTGATCCTATCTGGAAGACCTCATGTTTTCCTAAAGACTTCTAGGTCTTTCTGTACCAGAGAAAGCCCAAGCCATCCTCAGCATCAGCATCCTCAGCATCATTAGCATCCTCAGCATCAGCATCATTATTCTAACCCAGGGTTCTCCAAAGTGGTCAATATTGACCCCGCCCCCAAGAGGTGATGGGGCTATCTGTTGTTGTTGTTATTATTTATAATACTATTAGTGAAAGTATTTATTAATATATTTTCACACAATAAATGCTTGGGGGGTCAATGAACAGTCTGAAATTTCATGAAGGGATTGATGAGCTGAAGAGATTGGGGACCCTTGTTCTAACCCAAAAGGTGATCAGAAAGAGTTCTTTAATCATTAAAGTATCCTTCAAGTTGAGCTGATACCTGGTGAGTTTATGGATGTGTCTATATCAGGGTTCCTCAACCTTGGCAACTTTAAGATGGGTGGGCTTCAACTTCCTTGCTGGCTGGGGAGTTCTGGGAGTTGAAGCCCACCCATCTTAAAGTTGCCAAGGTTGAGGAATCCTGGTCTATATAATTTTCTTGGCAGCAGTATGGGACTGGTTTGCCTTTGCCTTCTTCTGAGATGTTCTTTCAGCTTTTATTGTATCATTCTGGTATGTCCAGTCAGGTTTCTTTGGAAATTGTATAAAACTGAATGTGATTCTTTACCAAGTACCATTCTCACTGAGTTCTCTTTACCAAGATTTATTGAAATGAAAGGAACTGGGGTTACAAGAATTCCAGCAACTTAACTATTTCTCATTGAGAACCAATAATCCCCATATACATTAGAGTGGAAACTTTTTCATTTTCTTTCTAACAGATTTCCTGTGATATGGTGAGCAAGTGGGCTGTTTCACTGTTTAGCTGTTTAAACATTAGACTCATGAATCTTCATATTGGGAACAAACTATTTTATTTTCTGGGTCTTCCTATTCAAGTGCTAACTGAAAATGGCCCTGTTTAACTTTGTGAAATCAGCCATAGTTAGCTTGTTGCTGAAGACAGTCTTATTTGTTTTTGATTAATGAAACTGGTTTTGTTTTTTGTTTTTGGTCATTCCTGCCACCTTTCTAACTAAATACAAAAAAAAAAAAAAAAAAGTGGAATACAATTCTTTATTTTTTTGCTAGTCAAATTACTTATTTTCAACATTTAAAGAAGTAATGTGTACTACAGCTTCTTAGATATTCCTGTGTTCTACTTTATCAACAGCAATTTATCATAGGTTAGCAAGCATAGCCTTTGTTTATCTTCTAACTATCCTACTTTATATCTTATTCTATTCCTCTTATTTTATTCCTTAATAAATTCTGTATTTTTGGTAAATATATTTTTCCATAATTAAAAGAATGAGTTTCTGACCAGCCCAAGAGAGGCTTCTCTTTCCACCTGTTTACCTACTCAGATTTGTCTTCATTTACATCTATCTGCAGATAACACAAAAGTCAGAGGAAAGCATTCTGCTTGTTTATCGCAGCCAGTCACTACTTGACTGAGGCCTCAGATTATCACTAAGTTCCCAAGGCAAATGATTGCTTTAAGCTCCAGAATCTGTCCTTGCCTAGAGAAAAATGGAAATGGAAAGGTTACAGCAGCCTACCAGTTCAATTGAAATACACACAAATGGCTTCCCTTACCAAATTAGGGAAGTGGGATACCTTTATTATAATAGTCTTCACTTGATCATCTGCAACTCATTTATATCTCAAATTGGGCTGATTTTTTCTTTAATTATGGAAGTTGTCCATATATGTATGCACATAATAATGAGTTGATAGCTCATTGATGCAGAACATTCCATGATGTCAATAATGAAAAATATACCTAAATATAAATTATAGATGCTGATATAACTGAGCATTGTTCACTATAAGCACATTCATCAGTGGTCTTGTATGAATGGATGATTCCCACAAGTAAAAGTCAATTAACACGTCACCCTGTTCTTATGGTGACACAAATGTGAATTTCAAATATTAATGGAACCAAAATTGACAATATTATCTTTGAAATACTTCAGATGTTTTTATGGTGGAATTGTGACCCAGGAAACTGTGTAATCAAAAATATGGTGCTATATCAGCACATTTGTAGGCAAAACACTTCTGGAGAAATTAGTCACTTCTCTGCTCCATAAGTTATAGCTGACACCTTCCATTCAACCTGGGGCTGGATTTTTCAAGCTGGTAATTGAGTCCTACATTATACACCAGTTGGAATGTGCTTTGTGATTCTCATAGTGACAGATACTACACCACAAAATCATGGAGATGCTATTACTCATTAATACTGACTAGCTAGGTCACCCTTATGCATTATGCAGGAAATATACCTCTGTTGCGTTTTAGCCCAAGGGAAGCATTAATGGTCAGATTCCAAATCTTAAACCAAAAACCTAACAGGTAGTTAACTAGACATGTTGACATCTCTGTTAACTGTAGTGGCTCTCTTGGGTATTTCTGTTGTAATCCTTCCAAGTCCTTTTGTCTCTTGCTAATATCTCATTTAGTTGCTGAGATTACGGGGGAACTGACGTTATATACTATGATTGTTTCCATTAATCACATAAGCTGTGTTCTTTTTAAAGTATTTATTGTCTAGAAAAAGGGGTTAAGTTGTTTTCCAAAGTTGAAAGAAAAGATAAAATGGTCTAAAGCTGTTTTTAAAATAATAGAAAACAATGAAAAATTGCAATTAGGAAGCTGCAAAGTGGAATTTATCATTGTGATTGACAAAGAAAGAAGGAGAATGTGTCTCATTATCTTTTATCATTCCTGACATTGTAGTGGTTATTTTGAAAAGGAGTTGGCAGCTTGGCTTCTTTCTAGACACAAAACTTATTTGAAGGTCAAATAAGGGTACAAACATTAAAAGTTGGCCTTTCATTACAAATTCTAGCCACAAAAATCAGTTGCATGCACACATGGATACATAAATAAATAAATGTTGCACATTTTAATATATTAATATGCTAATATTACTTGATTTTACTTATACTACTATTATTGAGATTTTTACTTTTATGATGCCATGGGGCTTTTCGATTAATTTTATTTCTGCTGTTTCCTGATTTTATTTATATGCCATACATTTTTAGCTGCTGTTTTTAATTTAAAGTGGTTTAAAGGTATGATTTTAAAGTGTTAGCCACCCTGAGAAAATATTTCTTTTAAAAAACTGCATACACATTTTTAAAATAAGTATAAAACATGATGCTGTAGCTTGGGAACTAGCACAGAATAATTTTAAGTTAAGGCCCTTCTCATACTAAGTCGTGCCTTAGTTACCTCCCTGCTGAATTACTGTAATTCACCATTCATGTGGCTGCTCTTGAAAAAATGTTCAGAAGCTGCAGCTGGTCCAGAATTCAGTGGCCCAGACAGTTTTGGGTAGCAGTTTCAGTGGCACCAGCCTATATGCCAGCTCTGCTCCACAAGCTGGATTGGCTCCCAGTGGGCTTCCAGGTGCCATCAAAGTGGCTGGTTTCACCTATAAAACCCTAATAGCATGGAGTCAGGATATGAGTATTTCAGCTCACTCACTGGGCATGCTCCAGGCCCATTCCATTAGGAAATGACATCTTATGAAATATAGGAATCCTGCCTTCTTTGTTGCAGCACCAGCCCTATAGAACAGCATCCCTCCCAGAGGTCCAGATTGACCACACCCTTCTGGCCTTTTGTAATGCATTAAAGAATAGGATGTTCCTGCAGGCACTTGGGCTGGAAGGTTAAACCAGCCATGTTGGTGATTTTGTTTGCTCTGTATGGATGAAAATGGGTTTGTTTCTAGGCCAGGGTGGCTGCTACCTCCTCTTCCTCCTCTTTCCTGCTTCTTTCTGGTATTATATTTTAGTTTTGTTTTTAAACTTTTCACAGACTCAGTGCTGTGAGATGGGCAGCTATATAAATTATCTAAATAAATAAACATCCAATCTGTTTGATTGTTAGATGCTCTGTGTTATATTGTTAGATACCCTGTATGATTACTAGGCCTATGTGAGACAGTTAAGCTTTTACGCATGGAACCTCTGCACCACACAAGGACATGTTGTGTAAAGAAGCAGCACATTGCTTCAATTCCTTTTCTGCCAGAGCTGCCAGATTGACTCGGGACAATGAGAAGGAAAGCAGCATAGCCACTTTATTGTTCAGATGGTGAGTGGGGTAGAGGTATGTGTACGTGTGTTGCCTTATGAAGCAGCTTTGCACAGATGTTTCCCACAAACCTTTTTGTTGAAGCAAAGCACCCCTTCAGAGCTTTGCACAGTTATCATGGCTCCTGTTTAATTTTTTCTGCCTTTTTCCACATAGAATACAACATGCTTTTTAAATAACCCCCACAACCCAGTCAGACCATTGACTAAGAGAGAGGTGCACCAGATCTGGCAGTTTTCAAAGTAGTAGCAATGCATTTGTGAACCAAAGTAATCAGAAAAAAGCATTCCTTTTTTTAGGCTATTACTACTCCAGTATTGGAAGGTCAATGTGGAAAAACCAGTTTTAAGAGTGTCTTAGAAAGAAAGTGTGAAACGCTATTTCTTATTTCTCTTCTTATACTTAAAATCTGTCCTATAAATTCTGTTACTGAATAGAGAGTCCCACTATCATAATGTATAAAATGCTAGCATTTCCTCTTGCTGCAGAGTTGTACTTCAGTGGTGTAGAGAGAAAACATAAACTACATCTTGGCAGGATACGGACTGATCTGGATATTATGCTTTCTTTATAGTGGTGAGGGGAGAAGGTTCTTTTGGTTATCTTGCTGTTTATCTGAAACCTTCCTGAAAAAAATCTCCAAGCTAGGATTTTTATCATAATATTTCTCCATAAGTTTTAACTGGAGTTTGGGAAGTATGCAATGTACTAAAAGAAAGCAAACATGATAGGGTTAGAAAACTCTGTCTCATGACCTTCTTTGTCTCATACAGTCTGACAAATTGCAGAGGATAATCTCTGCTATAGTTGTTTAGCCTCACCCATGTTCACAACTGATATGATATCTGAAGATTAATCTATAGCTCTGAACTACTTATAATGAAACCCATGCAATTTTGAAAAAAAAAAAATCCAAAAAGAATAAGTGTCTGAAAAAGAAACTCAGAAATACTTCACTTAAAACAAAATGATTGGCTAAAGGATGATAGGGAAAATTGTATTAGCTCAGAGCTCTGGTCAACTTGCCACAATTTCTAATAACTGAAAATTAATGCTGGCCAAAGTCTCTCTTCTAATTTTCAAGAGGTTTTTCTCTCCTTCTATGGGAACAGCTGTTTTCTATCTCATTCACAGGGTACTTTAGAATTTTATTACAGTTTCTTTTAGTAGCAGAATCTTTCAGTTGTGTTTTCTATCTTTCCATCACTTGGTAGGCTCCCTTAGTGTTCACATTTCTTAATCAAAATAGTTCCATGAAAGACTTCTACCAAGATATCATCCCTTAGGATTTAACTGAAGTATGAGAAGCCAGGAAGGCTACAACTACTGGAGAAATGATAGAACAAGGAACAAGATGCCCTCACTTTTCTTCTGGAATTAATGTGCTAGAATTACAACTAACATGCTAGAATCTCATGCTGGTCTATGCAAATTTTACCAAAATGTTCTCCTCCTCTGGCAAAAAACGAACAACCAAGAAATATTTTCCACCAAATTGAATTAGAATTATTTTTTTTAAATGCAGAATGCATTTGATACATCATTTTTACAGTTAAAAAACAATCACAGCAACCACCTGTTATAGCAACAGTACTGAAAACTCTGTGTTTCAGTACTGTTTCTCCACAGTGTGAAACCCTAACATGAACATGCAGATTTCTGGCCACTTTGCCATGTATTGTATAGAGTAGTGCATAATTAAAAAAAAAAAAAAACTCACCAAATTTAGAGGCAGAGAAATAGGCTGAACGATTTATTGGAATTCCTGGAAGGAAATGGAAATTCTTCCCCAGTTTCTCACGGACATAACTCCATGCTATACAGAACTGTTTTATTGTTGAAATAGTCCAGCAAGAGGAGTTCTGACAAGATTGCAGGGAAGCTGCCAATTGCCAGAAAAATACTTGCAAAATGAAAAGCACAACATTAAAAAAAAAAAAAAACCTCTTCACCATTTTTTAGTACAACAATATCTCACTCCACCTGTAATAAATCTCTTCATCTTTAAAATAATTTCTAAATCATTATCCCCATCTAATTTAAGGAGAAAGGTAGAAAAAAATCCAGGAGAATTTGTCGGCTTAGCACTAGTTTTGTGGCAAAAATAACTAAAAGTCTTCTGTGTCTTAGCCCCAAATCACATTTCTCACCCTACCTAGAAGTTGCTTTGAAATTCAATTTGAAAGGTTTCTGACAGTAGAAAAAAATTGAAGTCTGTTATTGTCATGAAAGGAAGTTAATGATTTCTCAGAAACTATCAGCAAGTTCCTTCAATTCCCTAGCTGAAGTTGAATGCCACTGATTTCAGATAGATCATTAAATTTATGCTTAAATCTGTCCAGCAGAAATTGATGGCAATTTAAAATGATGGAAGTTGGACAATATTATGCCTTCTGTTAAAAAATGTGTGTAAAGTTTAGTGGCATTCTTTGTCCTTCTTTTTCCCCTTCCTATCAATATTTTGATAGCCATGCAGAATTCCAGAGAGGAATGTTTCTCCCTACCTCCAATGGATTTAAAGCCAAATATCAAATGTCTTCCCTTTCTCTTTTTAAATTTATGACTACATTGATAAGAAATGCATAATGGAATCTACTTTTTAAAAAGTACTGTTGAGCCCATGAAATGAAACATTCTCTTTGCCTGGATCAATTGGTTTGAACATTCCCTAAACTCAAATATAAATCTTAAATCACAGTGAACTTTCCCTAGAGCACTTCAGAACTTCAATAAAACCATAAATATCTTACAAGCTTTATTTTGCCAAATAAAGGGGGTCCAAACAGCAGGTGATTCCTTCAATCATTCAGTATAAGTCTAGGCTCAGCTATATAAAAACTATTTAATATGGAGGTAATGAAACATATTTTTGGGGGGAAGTTGAGGAACATGAAAAAAACCTCTTCTGATAATAATGAAAAATATCACATATTTCTGTGTTCTCCAGTGAAGTCTAATAAGTCATTTTCCATGATGTTTAATAAATATATAAATATAAATATTTATCCTGCTTCAGACACATTATGCAAATGCCAAGCTCTCTAGAGAAGACTCTAATGCTGGGAGAAGGAAAGTGAAGAAGTGGATGACCAGCAGTAAGGTGGATGGACTCAGTCACAGTGGTGATGGGTGCACAGTTGGAAGACCTGAAAGACCAGGTTAGGGACAGATCGTCATGGAGGAAATCTATCTACAATATGTGGTTGCTAAGAGTCAATAGTGACTCGACGGCACATAATTGATCGGCAAATCTGATGTTGTTGTCTTCCCAAGGTTTTGGGATCCTTGCCTTCATTTAATATTCGACTAAGCCTGCTTCAGCACAGACCTAGGGAAAATTTAAAAAGGACAAATGAGTGATCTATTTTTTCATAAGCCACAAAAGAAACAAACACAGATAAATAAAAGATCTGAAAGATACTTGAATATGGGGTGCAGAAAGGGGTTGCCATTATTTTTTCATTAATTGAAAACTACTGCTAAATACAATGGGTAGTTTTCTGAATTTTGTATTCACTGATTTTTATGGTTTGTGCAATTTATTTAGTCCTGCTATTTAGGATTTGAGCAGGTAAGCTTTGCATCAATATACTTTTCATCAGTATACTTCTTTTGCATGTCTTTTAATGTACACATTTTGTACCTAATGTTCTACAGAGAAATTCATTTTTGCCATATTTTTAAAACTATATATGGATTGTTATGTTTTTATACCCTGATAAACATGTTATTATGTGCATATTTTGAATTTGCAGTCAGGGCTATAAATGACATTAAACATTGTAAAAAAGAAAGCTTTTCTTGTGGCTCAGAGATATTCCATCATCTGAATAATGAGAGTTCATTTTCTATACCACTTGGATATGTCTGGATTTGTGATTTATCTTGGGTTATTCAGTGAAAGAGGAAGTCCTTCACATATCCCCCAGTTCTAAGACTCTTATAAACCAATAGAATTACCATCAATTCTGTTTGTTGTGTCTTGTAGAAATGGCAGAAATTTTATTAGTTCTCTATTCTGTATATGTGGTGTCCTTCACTACACAAGAGACAATTCCTGAGTATTTGATCATGTCATCAGTCATAAAAGTTAGTCACAGTGCAGTCTTTGATGTTCGTTATTTTGTGAACATTTTGATATGAGTTATGGATGGCAGTAGATACAAAGTTAAATGAACATTGGTGCTTTCCTGAAACATAAAGATTTAAAGATATTTCAGCTTGACTCATTTCTACATTTCAGAAGTACCAAGTACCCTTTAGAAACTTCATAGTGATGAAGCAGAACCTATTTGATATTTGAACTCTGCAGTGCTTGCTGAGTGAGAGGAAGGTGGATTAATTATTTTATAATTGTGTATCATGTTTCTCTCAGACAAGTCAAGTGATTTATGCCCTGCCTTTGCTTTGCTCACTTGCCTCCATAAATCATTATCTTAAGAGGCACATATCCCGCTGACTCAATCACTCCTTGTCGATGAATAGTTGCCATTCTGAGAAATCATAATAAATTAACTCAAAGTAGACTGCGGTATGACATGGTCCCGAGTAAAAATAGAAAAATATTAAGCATTGGTCCATAGAGCCAAGATACTTTGTTTCCCTCCAACTCTTTAGTAATCAAGTGAGAGGCCGTACCCTGGGCTGTGCAAAGCTACAAAAGAGTACACAATTCAGTGGCACTTCAGTCAACACCCCATCAAAGCACATTCATGAATTAAAATGGGGACCCACTTCACATTGTATCAGGTGGCTTCAAAGTACTTCATCTTTCACAGATTCAGTACTACAACACTGAGGATAAATGGCAAATAATACATAATAAATAATAAAACACTAGAGCATGAACTACATACACACTACATAGCTGGGAGATGTTGAAAACAATATAAAGGCTACATTTTTTGTAAGCAATAGCATTGTACTTGCAGATTCCAGCTGCTGTTATATTCGTTTATTTAGCCAAGGTGAGCAGTACTGTTAGCTTATTCTACCTCACAAGGTAGTTGTTGGAGAAGAAAAATGGAAGAAGGAGTGCTACATATGCTGCATATCAGGATAGTCCAATGAAACAGATGAATGGGTGACTGAGTTTTGTGGATAGATTTAAACATAGATTCCTTTTTCTTTGATGTAGATGAAAATATGCTGTGTGCCAGTTCCTTAGGAGAAGTCTAGTTAGATTCATCACCTGATTTGATCTAACGTTTCATAATCTCTTAAGCAGTTCCATAACGCAGTATCCCATAAGAATTGCAAGCAGTACTGTGACTTTGTCAGACAAAGGGAAATACTCATCTAAAGTACAAGGTTTACATAGGACTTTATTTGGCTTTCCTATATATAATTTAGCACAATTCTAGTATATGACAACTCAATCTGATTAAGGTAAAAAAAAGAATTACAGGGTTTGATGCTTGTGACACTTACTAATCATGTAGTAAATATTTAGCTAGCCAACCTACAGTCTAGTCCACACAAAGCAAACATATGGAAAATGTGGAATGTTAATCAGTAAATCAATTTTGTAATTCTCTAAGAGATTCCAAGGTGATCTAAATGATACAGTACTTTGTGTTCCATATACTAACTACACTTCATTTTAAAAAGGAATGCCAAGTGTTAACTTGAGGTAAGATGAAAAGATTGTGATTTAAAATTCTCATGTCCTTGATGCACGTTTAATAGATCAGGTATGAGACTATTTTCCACTTACTGATGCTGTCCTTGAGAGGGAACGCCATGCAGATGCTTGAAGAATGAACATCGCACTTTATGAATCAGGCACCTGAAGTCCTATCGTACCATGTGGCCTTTAGAGATGGTAGTCATACAGAACTAATATTATGTATCTAGAGATAATATCATGCTGCCATGCTGAATTACTTGAATTGCTTTATTTTGGCCACTGTGAATGTCTGGCTGATTAATTCTCATTCAATATAAATAGAAATGATGGCAAGGATATTGTGGATAAAATTGGAAAGACATTAGCTGGGACCCAAAGAGCAATTACATACAGTTGTGTCCTTCTCTAAGCCAGGAATGATATCATATTTGTAATGCACCATGCCAGATTTATTTATCAGGGCACTGGGATGGGGGGAAATCCCCTTGATTTAAATTTATGTCTTTCCCCTTGACCTGAAAGTTGGATTATGCTTTAGTTGACTTTGCCAGTTTTGATAGAAACTGTTTCTATGATGGCTTACAACCCACATCTATTTTGTGGCAGATCTACCTGATGAAATGGAATGAACTAAGATTATTTTGCAAATAAATGACTAGAAATGTGATTCTTTAAAAACCTTATGTGGATTTTGGGAAGCAACATGAGGAAATGAGTTCTGATTTCTGAATTCAGTAATACATCTGGCTGTAAATAGAGACGTTGTCAAAATTACATATTCATACATTAAATCCAGGAGGTTTATAATTTCTGAATGGGGAATTAGCTTGGACTGTGATTCCTTTAGGGCAGTTCACACTTCAGTTAATACAACAAATAATCTCTTCTTCCCATATCTCATCTCTTACCTATAAACAAATCCTTAAAAACCTCATCATTTCAGTCTTGATGTCAGCAAAAGTCCATTAAGGCTTACCAGAGATAACAACATATCTATTTTAACCTTGATCAAATAAGCCAATTTTATATTCCTTCCTTTTATTTTTTAACAATCTTTATCTTTAGTCTCTTCAAATAATGTCCTAAAACTTGATTCCTTTTAATTTTGTCCTTTCTCACAAAATTCTTCAAAGCTTAACAAGCCTCTTTTGTAAATCCAATATAGGAAGATTATCCGGGTCTCTTGGTCTCCTTTAATTATTAAGACATCAGCCAGTTTCTTTTGTATGTCCAGTATACCATCTTTTCCCATATCATTCTTGTCACCTGTCATTTTAAAATCTACTTTCAGATCAATCTCAGCCTTGTCAGGTAAAACTTGTTCCTCTTCCATAACAACTTTTAAACACAGTCTATCTATAGAGGCACACATTCTTAAAATTAACTTCTGGGTCCATTGTTCAAAATATTCTTTAATATGTCGAAAGTTAAAATATTTTGCTCCATTCTGTATTAGTAAATCAAATTTAAGTGTTCTTCTCCTTTAATTGTAATATTTAATTCCTTCTGGTTCCCTCTAGTGTCCAACCTTCAAAGTCCTATCCTATCATGTTTTTTTTTTTTTTAAAGAATTCAAAACAAAAGCATTTTCCCATGGGAAGTATTCTTATAACTAATTCCAAAATCTTATTTCAAATATATCTGGACCCTTAGTCCATTTGTAACTTTATAAAATCAAAGTTTTAATCACCCTTTTGCTGTTTATTCCAGATTTTTTTTTCAAGTCCTTCCTTAAACTTGTATTTAAAACTTCTTTCTCTAAGGATTGAAGGAAACTCACCTGGTGCTATAAAACTTGTGGATCCAAAGATTCCTAATAGCTAGAAAGCAGTTAACAAGCAATTTCCAACAGTGATCAGGAAAGGAAGTATGTGAACCCAGTGTCCTTAAAGGCACTGACCATGGGTTGAACAAGATGTCTATTCCCTTGTCTCCCAGAGCTCTAAACCCACTGGAGACCACTGTCTTGCAGTCTCCTCATGAGGAGCAACTTTATGGATCAGTTGTGGACTATCTCAAGTTCTCTCCTTGTCTGGAAAGGAATTACAAAGAGATTGCTGGTTCTTCATTCTGCCATGGTCATCAGCTCCGCTTTTAGCAGAGCCATCTTCAGTTTTCCATTTCTTCCCAGGAAGCTAACCCTCCAGTGACTGTTGAAAGTTATGGTGGTGCTGAAAAAATGGATGTACAACCAGTCCTCAAATTTCTGGCCATTGCAGCACCCCCACGGTCATATGATTGCAATCCAGGTACTCAGATGCCCAGCTTGTGATTATGATGTCACAGGGAGCCACGAGCACAAGATTACCGCTTATGATCTTCTCTGCTGGCTTCCCACAAGCAAAATGAATGAGGAAGCATGAAAGGTTGCAAGTAGTTTTTTGTGTCCTGGCTTTCTAAGCACCCTTGAAGAGCCAGACATAGGTTGAGGGCACATGCAGTGTTAAGGGAAAGACTTGTTAGTGTGAGTTCCAACAGCAAGGGAGCAGGAGTTGGTGGAATAAAAGGCAAAAAACAAGAAAGCAGCAATTAGTCACAGATAAACACTTAACTGGGCAAAGGTAAATTCCAGGTCAACCAGTCCAAAGTCAAGCTGAAGATTTACAATGTCAAACTGAGGGAGAGACAAGGTCTCAGTCAATTAACAAGTCCAAGTTGTAAATAACTGGATTCCAAGCAAGAGTCACAATACACAAAGCCAGATGCCAAAGCTGCTTCTAGCAACTGAAGGCTGTTTCTGTGAGGCTTAAATCCCCTCCCTGCCAAGCATGCACAGCTGTTGCCAATCTTTCCTTAAGTTCTGCTGGTCAGTTCAGTGTCTTGATGCTTGATCGCAAGTCATACACTTCAGCAGGGTGCTGGGATCCTGGAAGGAATTGCCTTGGAGTCCAAGTGAGTGTCTGAAGCTGAGTTGCAGCTGAGTCTGACTCTGAAGGCTTGACATTGCTCCAGTAACTTGCTTCTGCTTTTTCTCCTGCCTGCAGTACTCCCTTACCCATGTGCAGCTTCTGTCAGCCCTCTGCCAACCTCCTACAACTCATGCACAGTCTGTTCTAGCCCTCCCAGCCATTCCCCCACCTCCCATGCCTTACATGCTGCCTGTGCCAGCCTCCCAGGCCCTCCCCTAGCCTCCCCCATCTTGTGCATGACCTGTGCTGGCTCTCCAAGGCCTCTCCCACCCACCATGGCCCCTTGCAGCACCTCCATGCTCCTACCTGAGACTCCCACCTCTTCCTGCTTAATGACCCACTGTCTTGGTGTTATGATGGCAACTGGGACTGCCCAGGGTTGCTGTTGCTAAGTGATGTGGTCACATGATATTGTGCTTTACAACTGCATCGCTTAGCAATGGCAATCCTGATCCCAATTGCCATTGTAACCCGAGGACTACCTGTACCTCTCTGAAAGTTGGGTTGAGTCTACATTTTTTGGAAGTAGCTTCAAAGGAGTGTTTCCCTTTCACTTTGAACAGATCTGTTTTCTGTATGATTAAGCATTCCAACTTTTGCCTTTATATATTTCAAATTTTAGTGCAAATGTCATTCCATCTTTTTATCCCCAGAGCTAATCAAGGTGAGAAATAAGATACAGGTGTTGGTTGTTTCCAAAGTCAATGGTAATACCCTTCTTTTCATTGCCTAGAATGAGGCAATGGGGTTTTTTTTAAACCCAATTTTATGTCTTGCCAAAGGAACCAACTGATTTAGTACTTTGGATCTGTAACTATATAAGACTATTGATGGCAATCTACCCATGAAAACTTGTAATTATCTTATTAAGTATCTATCCTTAAAAGGACATGTCATGTTGTTCTACATCATGATGCACAGGTTTGGAAACAAAGCCATATTACAGGTGCTGTTTTTAAGATACAGTTGGTCTCATGTACAAAAATGCAACCATGCTTAGGTTCCTAGCCACCTCTTTGCTGCTTGGGCTACTACTGTTGTTTAGGTTAAATCTTTATTTTCTTATATAGTAACATAGTCGAATGCAGCATTACCTACTGTTAGTTTTTAATTTGCTTTTTTATTCTCATTGGGCATGCTAAAAGAAATATCCTCACCTTTTTTCACAGACAATGTCAAATTTGAAATTTATTCAGTAGCTCTGTTTAATTGGAAAGCATCAGATCCTGAAATTAGCTTTATGTTTTAATTTATTAAGAAAGAAAGATTGCTGTTTATTAACCACTACCAGATTCCTGGAATTCTAGTAGAAAATAGGCAATAAGGACATTATCTTATGATGCCCTGGAAAATTCAGATTGTTCACTGTTACAGAGGGAAGCTTATGAGATCTATCCTAGTTATATTTTGTTTTCCTTGAAATGTCTTCAGTGATTCCATTTTCATGGTTAAAATCAAAATCTGTCCATGAGTGAAATTTGTTAATAATAAGGTCCTTGCTCATAATTGTAGAGGTGAGAGTAGAGCATATAGAAAAGCATTAGAACTTGCATTAGTGAAGAGAGGAGAATTTGCAGCGTACTTAAATTTACTGCTTTTGTTATGCTTATATAATGCTGTAAGTAATGTAAGCATAATTTTCAACTGTGCTTCATTTCTTTTCTCTTTGCCTAAAAAGTAAAGACTCTTAAAAATAACCTCTCTCTCTCTCTCTCTCTTTGCAAGATTAGAAAGAGCTGAAAATTGCTATAGCCCAATCCGACAAAGGTAATACATTTTCAGGAAGGAAATCCACATGAAAATGTGGATGGAAATACATTTGTAGAACAAGTGTTCTCTCAAATGCACTTCTAAACCTTTTTTCAACTTGAGAATACAATGCAGCATTTCTAAAAGGGCACATTTCTACAGTTAGTTATGTTTAAATAGTGCATACTTTGGAAAATGAAGTTGAGATGTAAAGATCATATTCTTCAAGCATTGTGGCCCCAAATACCACGTCTAATTCCTATTATCTTTCTGCCTCATTCAACCTATCAAGTAGTGAGGTGACGGAAACCCCGATGCTGCTCTGTATATATTGGATAAAGAATAAGTAAAGCATAATCAATAAAAGGCTTTAGGACCATGTTGTTTCTTCACAGATGTATAAGGTGATGCACCTAGAATCTAGACCTTTCTAACTCTTAAGTTATGTATACTTGTCAGGAACTGTTTGAAGATAACACTACAACCCATTTAACTGACAACTCTACCCACTTAGGAGGATGATTCAAGTCTAGGCTTACACAAAACTGCTGACTGTGAACCTTAGCCAGTGGAATAGGAGATTAAAGATGAATATTATAGTGTTATATTGCAGGAGCATCTGACCAGTCCATACAACCTATCTTTACTTATTGTCTATAGTTCATTTAAATCAAGTATTTTTAGGCTTTTTAAATCTCTGCTCCTCTATTTGTTGAAGATCGCCTTGAATTTGCATTCAAATGATTTGAAAATACCTGTCCCAACATCTTAAAGGGGTAGATGTGAAATAAAGCCAACCCACAGATTTTTACCTGCTTTTCAGTGTTTGTGTTGTGCACTACCAACCCTTTATGCATTTTACTTGCTTTCCTTTTGGCCTAAAGGGGAAAGTATGACAAAGCAAATGTAAAGTCTCTTGTTTCTTTTTTGCTTGCTGCTATTATGAAAATCTCATGTGCAAAAAGTTTTTGCCTGCAGCAGATTGGTGAGATATCCGTGTAATAGCAGCATAGGTTCATAAATTTGTAGGATCAGTAACCCTAACCTTAACCCTAACCCACTTGGCAAGAAAAAAGGCATGAGACCCCCCAAATAAGCAGACATAAGTGATTGGTGCCTGAAACTCATTGGCAGACAAGAAAGAACAAGAGCCAGATATAAACATAATAGGGTATGATGCTGAGAACAATATGGAAAGCCTGTTAAGGTCTTGGGTATTATCAGTTGCATATCTCCTGTATAAAGTACCTAAAGCTAATTTTCATCTATATAATTATAGTTGCCCTTTACCAATAGTAGTTGTGTACACGAGTTTCATTATTATCTTACCTGTCTTCCAACAAATGAAAAACATTTGTCTACATAATGACTATCCGTGCACAGCCATTCTCTCTCTCTCTCTCTCTCTCTCTCTCTCTCTCTCTCATCCTAATTATCCTGATTTGGGATTACTTTTAATGAAAAATAGACTATATATTGATAAAAAATGGATGCATATTATGTAAGTGTTGTGCAGTTATATTTTTGTTTGTTTCATTAACACCATCAAAGGCCAAATTAGATCAGGCTCATGGCTTATAAGATAGGTTTAGATTTTATTATTTTATGAGTTTTTAGTTTTTTTAAAGCTGTTTGTTAAATTACTATTTATTTGGGGCGAGGGGCTGACAGATGCACTGATTTAATATTTCTCTTAGTAGCTGTGCTAATAATGCTGTCAGAGTTACTAATATTTTTAAAAAGCCAAATGGATGTTTTTCAACTTTAAGTATCAGCCATAGGAGAGGTTGGTCAGGAGAGATCATGGCTAAGAAGAAAGGAAGAAACATTTTCTCTCCAAGCATGTGTGACCCTTCCTTTCTTCATCTGAGCAAAAGAAAAACAGAGAATTGGAGGTGTACTGCATATTTAAATATGCACTTACATGGCTTGGCTTTGGGTCTCCCCAATTATGAAAGACAGTTTTCAACCAGGAGAGCAGTCTCACTTTCTCTAGATTCCTGATTATGAAAGAGGAAGAGCTTTTTCTGTGCCATTTATTGAATTCCCTCCTGGGCAAGGCTTGACTGGTACCACATGAGCTTCATTTGGGTGACAGGTGAAGACCTATTTTCCCAGGCTGTTTAATTGTTTAACTGGCTTTTAATTGTATTTTAATTTATACTGTTTTAGATTTGAATGACTGCCTTGCTGCTGCCAAGTTTGTGTGGCTTTTTCATCTTGCATTTTACTTGATTTTATTGTATATGTTTTTATTTGAATTGCATTTTTAGTGTCTTATTGTAAACCTCTTGGTGACCTTTAGCTACCGAATAGCTTAATTTTTTAAACAAACAAACAAACAGGCACGTACAGTAGTGTGGTAATTTGAAACTGGAGGATCTGGTTCTAAATTGCTGAAACTTAGATACTATAGCTTCTGCATCAAAGTGGTAGCTTGTAACTGTTGGCTTGTTTTGACTTGCTCTTCTGTGGCAGATGCATTAGGGTTGGAAATCTCAGAAGACCAGTAAAGTCCAGCTGATTCTCTAAAGTTTTCCTTCCTTATCTGAGGAATTGGCTTCTCAGCAATAAAGTGATTTGCCAGCTTTATTAGTCCACCAATAGTTCAACCTCTATCTTGATCAGTTGTTCTTTGCTGTAGCCATGTCTTAGCGGACAATCTCTCTCTCTTTTTTTTCAAATAATTTTATTAAGAATTATAAATGGAAAGAATAAAAGCCAGTACAAAATGCAAAAAATACAAACCGAAAATTACCAAAAAAAAAAAAAAAGGCGGGGGGGAAGAAGGGAGGACTGTGGAAAGGAAAAAAAAAGGAAGGAGAGAGAGAAAAAAGAAGTAACTTCCCTCTTCATCCCAGCAAGTAAGGACAAATTTAATAGCCTATCACCACCTCTAAATATAACATAATTGTCTTAGTGGACAATCTCAACAGAGCATCGAGGAAAAGGATTGTGAGCATCCTGGCAGGCCCATGATAAGTCTCAGTCATATTTGCAGGACTGACATTTTTATTCAAAATGGTTGTGTGTCACTTCTAATAAATTGTAGCACCTTTCCGAATGACAAAACTCTTCTATGAGTTGAAACGGTAGGAAAGATATATGATTCATTTTTTATGTATTGCTTCTCGATTTCATTCTGGTGATGTTTCATGTTTTATTTCTTTAACATTGTATTGATAACTCAGATTGTTACAGCCCTGGAATAGCATTTTGGACTTTAGATGTTTAAAAATGAATGGATGAATAAATAAAGTAAATAAATAAGAAACCAGACTTCTAACAGAGTCCAGGCTCGTATCACCCAGTTATACGAACAGCTTCTTAGAAGGTAACGCACAACATTATTGTGAAGTATATAAAAGTATTATAATCCTGCAGATGGGTATATGAGATGGGTGTATCTGGCTGACATCTATCTTCATGGTAGGGTTTAAAGTAGGTATGAAAATGCCTCATGTTTGGAATATTCCCATGCACTTTTGTAAGTCAGAACCAAAGGGTTCTGATGTCAAATATATGTGGGCATACAGGGTCCTATAGAGTGTAGTGTGCCCATACAAATTAATTCTGTCACTATCCCTCAACTATGGGTGAACTGCAGCTCCAGCCAGCATGATCAATGGTAAAGAATTCTAGGAGTTTGAACTTAACATCTAGAGGACCCCAAATTCCCCATCTTGATATAAAGGAAATTATTCATTTATTGGCCGTTGTTCCAGCTTTCATTAGCACATTTTGGTTATCATTTTAGAATCAATCATTTCCGGAATTAAACTTAAAAAAAAAAAGATTGACTTTATTTTCTGACCCCCTCAGAAAGCCCTGGTGTTATTTCTGTTAAAAGAAGCAGATTGTTGATATAAGCACTGTGTATCTACTATGTGTTTGTCCTGAGGGTATGCATATTTAAGTCCCCTATTGACTTTTATCTTTCACCTTCATTATGATACAGTTGAGGACATTGTGGACTTTCAGTTCATGCAGTCAAAGCATATTGTTTCTTCTTGTTTTTCTATATGTAGGTAAATCCCAATTCCCCTATCTGCAATCTACTGGCTGCCCTCTTTTACACAACTCTTTTTACAATGCAAGTTGCAAAGTAAAGAATGTGCTGCAATGGTTGAAACCCAAAGAAGGTTAAACTGTTTTCACTTTGCAACAGTTGCATCAGGACTAGATGTATTTTTAAAACCAATTCAATAAAATACTGTTCTTTTTAAAGCTAGCAAATCCTAAGGTTTGATGCAAAAAAAAAAAACTTTCTTTCCTGGCATCACAGCACTAAGCAATTTAATAATCTCTAAAATTCTGCTAAATTTAAAGGAAAGTTTTCTGGTTTGCAACTTAAGTTATAGTCTTTGGCACAAAGTAGTCTTCCCATCTGTTTCCCCAACAATCAAAAAAGTGATAATGCCAGTCAAGTTATTTCAATGTTATTTTAAAATGAGCTTGTAGTGCAAGTAGCATGAATTAGCCACCTTTAAAAAAGTCAACTATGGTTAGCACTTTGAGGTCTTGGAAATTCCAGAGTTTTTTGCTAGACTGTGAAGCTCAAAAGACAGGAAAGGCAAACTACTTGTATAATGCTGTCAAGCAAACTTCATGGATGTAATCAGCAGAGGTTGATGTTGATTTGACCATTGGACACCATCAGCACTGAACCAGAGAATTGGAAGAAAGCTTATAGGCTATTATTCTAATGTCTTGCTTTATGCAGGAATACCAGAGCCAAAATGTCCCCAGTGAAGGGATGTGCCTGCAGTTCAGTCTCTGATTGAAAAATATCAGCAGCAGAAAGCTACTTAGCCCTATATGTTGTTGGTTTCTTTGATAAACTGTTTTTCCATCACACTTCTGTCCTACTATTCAATCAAAACCTGTTGTCTAGTGATTTAATAGATATTACATCTATTCTTCCCTCTGGAGCAGTATAGAGTAAATATTTTTTCTTTCTGGCAACTTGTCCAGTATATGAAGATTGTTGTCATATAATTTCTCCAAGTAATTACATACTCACTTATCCTATAATCCTTTCAGCCATTATCTAAATTTGTGATACAATTCTTGGCTCAAGAATGACTTGCAAAAATGCATAGATTAGGGAAAGTTGTAATGTATTGATTGGAAGGGTTGTTTATCGAAATGCATGCTATTTTCATGCCAAGTGATGTGGAAATTGGACAGAAGAGACCAATGACAGAATACATATGAAACCAATAGAGATAAATGTAAATTGCTTTGTCCGTCCTTTAGTAGATACTCCACAACTAAAAACACAACTGTAGATGGTTTATTTTGATCCAGTAGCTTCCTGTACTTCAAATATATGCTTAAAAGATGGAATGACTATCCAGGTTGGCAATCTTATGTTATCTGTTAGTCAGGCTCTTTCTGGGGAGCACTTGATATTTGATTTTGGTATTCTTGATCTCAGATATCATTAGATGATTTTTGTGAGACATATATATCTCAAGATTGCCACCGCATTTTCACTGCAATGACAAAAAGCTAGACTAATTATTTGTCCTTTGGTCTCTGCCAGTGCATAATCCTTGTATACTAAAATTGAAACATTTATCATAAACCACTAAAATCTGCAGACAGGAAGATGTGAAACAATTTTGTACACATTTTGGAATACCCTTCCATTTCTTCTGCAAACCAATCTGCAGAGATCTTAGAAATGAGTTCATAAGCATTTCTAATAGTTCAACAGGAAGCCAGACAGTGCAAAACTGAAGTAACTTATCTGACTTCTCAAGGATTCCCGAGAATAAATTGTATTCCACTCACGGTGTGGACTTTAAATTTATTCTGCTATTATTTCAAAAATAAGCCTGGAGAGAAGGCTTTATAGGCTTCAATAAAATATTCTTAAGACACTTCCTTCATTTTTCACCCACACTTAATTACAATCTGTAAATATGCATACAGCTCTATTACTCATGTTAATCCTGATAAGGTAGGGTAGAAGAGAATGGAAATGAACTGGAATATGGATAAGCATGGAGCTTTCATTAGTTTACCTAAAAGTAATCACAGATCCATGACTGGTAATATACATCTTCCAAATACACAACACTAATTACTTCTGGCAAAATAGTGCTTCATCATGCCTATCTCTGCATTGTATTCCTGTAATCATCAAGTACACTTCTGTCCATGATTTTTGCTTTTTGGAGAATGAGAGAGGTTGAGGGGGTAAGATATCCTTGATAAAATAGAAAGCGTGTTTCACAGAGTTTGGCAAGATGGTGGATTTGTTATTCCATATTTTTAATATTGATTTACTTCTCCAATCAATATTAAAGAACTATCTGGCAGAAATATGCTTTGCAGTTAGGAAAAATGCTTATGTCATGAAATAATAATGAGAGAAAGCAATATGCAAAACTATATCAAATAACAAAATAATGACATTTGAATGCTGATAGTTTGTGTTTTTTTTAAAAAAAATGGTCTACTCTCAAAAGCATAAAGAGATGATTAACTGCCTTTATTTCTGTGTACACTGGAAAAAAGGCGTGTTTATCCAGATTAATAATTCAAACTGCTTTCTCACCTCCCACATCTTTTTTTTTTTTTATGTTTTATTTCATCCTAAACCATATGCCTGGAACAGATTAACTGTGTGATTCATTGTACTTCTTCTAAACCTGTATATATAATTTTCTCATTTTCACTTCCATCAATGCCCAAGAATCCTGAAACTGGAAACAAAGTTCAACAGTAAGGGAGTTGCTATATACTCCCATTTTCCATTGCATACCCTGTTTTTATTGCAGGCACACTCTGCCTGCCCTGGAAGAAAAATGATGCTGAAATATCTTGGATTGGAACAGCAGTTGCCTTCTGACTGGTGTCTGAAGAGAGAAGAGGGTGGCATTCAAGCATATAAATAGAAGAGCTGCTGGCCATGGCACTGCAGAAGTGATTCGGTAGTTGTCATGGCTATTTCCCCCACCCCATAAAGAGTATGTTTAACAAACCACTTTCAAAGTGGCAGACTTTTCTTTTTATTACCCTTAAGGCTATCAGAGTGGAACTGCACAAATGCAGATGAACACTAGATGGCAGGGCTTATTTTTCAGTGACCCTTTGAGTGTTCATCCCATCTTTTTGCAGCCCAGATTCCCTAATATAGCTACTGGGGTGGTTACACACACACACTACAATGATGGTATTATTAGAATGTGAATGTTCTGTCCAACCAGGAATCTGAAAATAGTTATGCTATCTGAGTGGCTTCTTTGTTTTTAAAAAGGTTAAGTAGCTCTGATGCTGCAGATTTGCTGAATTATTCTTGTGGCTGCTGCAAGTAGAAGCAAACGGGAACAATGCCCTGCCTTTCCTCCTAATGGTGGATGTTGCAACTCCACTCTCAAGTACTGGTGCCAGAACTTAGGAATGGAAATTGGCCATACAGTGGGCTGTATCAAAACTGGGCCACTCTAGCTCACTAGCACCAAGTTAGGGCAGCTGTAGCTCAAGGCAGGCAAAAGTGTGGTTTTAAAGGAATACAGTGAGGTTAGCAATGCTGCCTTGCCGCCCCATATTCCCATCATCCTTGGTCCAGAATGTTGTTCTTCTCTTGCATTCCCTGCCTGCAGGCTAGGATTTGGCCCTCTATAGGATCCAACATTTCAGTACTGATGATGATGATGATGATGATGATGATGATGATGATGATGATGATGATGATCACAGCAAGTGGCAGCACCTGTCTGATCTCAAGGAAACTAAACAGGTCATACATCAATAGTATTTGGACATGATCAGTTGAGACAAGCAGGCAGCATGTTTTTCTTTGACTTCTTCCTTATGTGCAAATAGGTAGGTGGAAGTAGATGAATATGTGTAGTAGGTAGCTGGAGAAAAAAGCCTTGGTTTAGCTGATCAGAGGTTTGTGTGGAAGATATATATACTGAAGTACTACAATAGAAGAAAGAAAGATAAAACAGGATAGTTAGGAGCTAAACAAAGGATATTCATCTTGCTTACCTTTGCTGAATTCCTCTAAATAAATCATCTGGAAAATTGTAGCACACAGAAATTGGGATGTTGAAAAATGGTGACCAGACTGGCAAAGAAATAAAGAACTGTATTCCCTTTTTTGGTAGTTGGTTAGGAAAGTGACAACAAGCCAATTTCATCAATCACATGAATGCCATTTAAGCAGAAAACTGTCTTTCTTATCACTTAGCCAAACTTAGCTGATCTCAAGTTAGGCAAGGTTAGTATTTGTATGAGATTAGGAAATCCTAGAGCTATAGACCAGAATGGGAAATTGAAAAAATATCCTAGAAGGAGGCAATGGCAAACAATTTACATATTGTGACCAAGAAAACGACATGGACATGCCATTGAAGTAATAAGAATTGATAATTCCTTCCTTCCTGCATAGGATTATGTCTCTGAAAAAGGGTTTGCTGGGGGTACACATTAGAGCAACCTGAATACAAGCCCTCACTTGACCATAAAACTCATTGGGTAACTTTTAGCTGGTCAACAGAGGAGATCCCTATGTAAGTTGCCTGAAGATCTGAAGGTAGGGTTTAGATACAATAATAAATGTATTTATTAATTACGATTTACATATAATTTATCCCTTCCTTAATCAGGATGGAGTTCAGGTGCTTTACAGATATTAAAATACATAAAAGCAACATGAACCATCATCAATAAATTAAAATAAATTACAAATTCCATTAATATATTGGCTGATATAGACATAAATGGATCCAGAATTAATCCCAGAAGGCCATAAATGCATCCTTGTTTCATGGGGTAGGCTGTTCCATAGGGAGCCCCCACTCAGAGAATGCCTGTTGCTATGTCTTTTCCTGCTGCACCTCCTGGTAAGTGTGAACTCTCAGCAGGTTTCCTTAGCTGACTGGATTGTGCTAGCTGAAACTACCTAGGAATTGTGATCTCTCAGGTCCTGGGCCATGTAAAGCTTAATAGGGAATCGCTAGCATGATGAACTGCACTCTGACACATAGTAATAACTAATGCAGCTCCTGCAGCAGTGGCATCCTGTGGCATTATTGTGGCTGCTTAGTAAATATGCAGGACACCGCGTTCTGGATGAGCGGAAGTTTTCAGTTGGTCTTCAAGGGCAGGTCCATGTAGAATGAATTACAGTAATTTGAGAGATGACAAGGACAAAAGTGGTCATTCTTAACAGCCTCCAGTTCAAGGTAAGACTACAACTGGTACATCAGCTGAAGGTGGAAAAAGCCCTCTTCACCGCAGCTTCCATGTGCTTGTTGGGCAGGAACTGAGAGTCCAGGAGGATCCCCAATTCTGAGCCTGCTCTTTCTGGGGAAACACAACTTGTTTGAGAAACAAAGTTGGTACAATCCTGGAATCAGCAGGCTTCTGAATTAAACATTCCACCTTGCTTGAGCGGGGTCTGTTTTTCCCAATCTAGACTCCAAAACCTCCTGGCACTGTCAGAACTTCCACTGCATTTTCCATTGGACCCCAGGTGGAGATATAGAACTAAGTATCATCAGCATATTGATCATAACCTTTCCCAGCAGCTTCATGTAGATGATAAATAAGTTAGGGAAATAACCTGACCTGGAGCACCCCAAAACATAACATTTGTTGGCTTGACATCCCCATTCACATACCAGCTGGACATACCCAGTCAGAGTACAGCATATGCTACTGCAGTTTTTACTTTTTCCTAGCTTCCTCTTATGATTCCTAGCAATTCCTCATTTTCTGTTCACTGCAGTCTGTTCTTCCTTTTCTCTTTATCCTTATTTTTCCATTTTGTCCCACACTGGCAACATGAATCTGATCTAGTCCCACGTTCTCAGATCTCCTCATCCACCAAACAAGCAATTGACCCCCCCCAAAGGGGGGCAGGCTTCTAAGCAACTGTCTTAATGGCAGTTTCAGAGGCTCTCTTGGCTCACCCAGGGCACAGCATCCATATACCCTAAGTCTCCTATCTCTCAGTTCATCCATCTCCAACTCTCTGGACATAGAATTGCCTCTGCAGTCTGTGACACTGATCTCACTCTTCTGAGGGACACAACCTCTTCATTCCAGTATTCATTAGACTCTTAGTCATAGCTATGTCTATGTAAATGTGTTTAATTTCAGTGATTCTCCACATTTTAAAATATGACTCACTTTTTACATTGACTCACCCACTTTGGAAGTATGAACCCTGGGTTTCCTCCCCAAAACATTTGCATCGCTCAGTCACTTGGAAGTTGTGTGCACTCGAAGGAGGGAGGAAGAACTGCCTTTCAAATTCTATGCTTGAGTCCTTCCTTTGACAGCATAAGATGAGGATGTCAGAAAGGGGAAAAAATAAAATCCGCACATGGCTCACATTCTTCTAAAAATGATAAGAAAACAATCCCTATGTGAAGGAACTTACTTCTGAGTGAGCAACTCCTCTTACTTGTTATCACTGGCATCTCAGAGTGCTAATGTACAGAAAAATTCTCAAAGATGCAAAGCCAGTGGACAAAGGAAAAGGCAAATTTACTGTTGAGTTGCTGAAAGAAATTCTACGTGTACAGTACAGTTTAGACAACCTTCTGCATTTTTATGATTGCATCTTGAAAAGCAGTAAACCGCTACTGAAAAATATGTGATCTACAGAAATATCAGGGGAAGAGAACTGAAGGAGTAATAAAAGGAAAGGACTCACTACATGTTAAGAGACATATTAACATTTGAATAACTGTTACAAGATTTGAAATACAGCACCAGGACTAGTTAGTTTTCTCTCATTCACTGGAGAGAGAGAGAGATGTTAATTTGGGTTTAGGAACAAATAAAAATAAATTAGTTCTCCCTCAGTATTAGGTTTTATTAACCCAGCTCCTCTACTCAAATACAAATTATGCTCAAACAAACATAATTTCACTACCTCCTTCCCCTCAAATCCTCCTGTTTTCAAAATGGTCAAGAAGAATCCTTGGTAGGTAGAACTGGCATGTACTTCTTAAGGAAAGATGGTATTGATTTACAGTCAGTTAATGAGCCATTTGCATCGTCAGTGGAACACCCATGTGTTCTTAGGCATGCATAGTTTATTTTTACTGCTTGGCATTAAGGAAGGAACAACAGTAAGTTAGGGAAAAACAGAGCTGGTATATATGTTTCAGTCACTGAGATGTATTTTTGGGATTAGGAGAAGACAGCACCTACAGTGGCAAACATTGTTTCAGCCCCAGTTAGCTCTGGTGATCAATTGAACGATAACTGATTTAATGAACCACTGTGCATATTTGCATATGGATAACCTAACAGTTAAGACAAACACATGCTATTATCCCAGTTTTTAATGTCTTCTGTTGGTCCATCCATCCTTCCTGCTTGAAAGGCAGAATGCATGCTGGAGACAGGGATAAGAGTATATCAGTGAAAGTTGTATCATGCAAGGTGTATTACATGAAACAAACCGGAATATCTCCATTATTGATAGTTGAATTTTTTACTGTATACAATAATTACTAGAATTTGGTAGATCTGTTCATTATGCATAGTTGAACATATTTGTTACCTTAGCTCCATTATTTCTGTGAAGTGGGTGGAAGTCTTTCATAACCTCCATTGTATCGTCAGCCATGGAGATTCTCTAGTAGCAATGAAGTGACTGTGTCTTATGCAGGGTTCTCTTGTGATTACTTCTGTGGAAACTTCCAATCAGGATGGACAGTGAGCCACCCAAGCTCTTGCTCACTGCCTTCATTAATTTGTTAAATGTCCCAGATGTCTGTCCTGTATGTGTGCTCTGAGCAGTCAGTGAAACGTGAGGTGGCCAGGGCAACTGCTCTCTTCAGACTTGTAATACCTAGAGGGTAGAGCTACCTGGATGAAGCTTGGTAGCATGGCTGACACCGGAGAATGGTCCTCAGAAAATATTATCTGAGCAGAGGAATATGGAAAGACTTGGGTCTTCCTACCTTCTCAAGCACCAGATCTTCCTCCATCATCCAGTAGTGGCTTTTCTTGGGCCAATCCTGGATGAATGTAAGCTGTGGCATTTGCAGCTATGAAATCCCAAAAACCATATTATAAACTGGAATGGGCAATTTTTTGTTAGCCAGAAGCCACAAGTAACATTTGGAAATGAATAAAAGATCACAAAGTTGACCATCACTTTTGTGAGTGGAACTGAATTTGAGGGAAAATTGGGGACTTTTTTTGCTTTTTGTTTTAAACTGTAATATGTACCTATATTTGGGTTTGTATGTCTGTTTCCATTTGTCACTTATTTTTAATAATCTTAGAGGAGGTTCTCAGGGCCACAAGTGGTCCATTGAGAGCTTCCTGAACTTCTAGGGCTATAGGTTGCCTACTTCTGTTGTTCACTGATGGAAAAATGTAAATAAAAACAGCCTCTAACAATAGAAAAGAAATAATCTTATTTAAAGTCTCATCAGTCTAGATATTCCCTGCCAAACATGACTTTTTTCAAATGTCCCTTTGATGTCATTTTTCATGGAATTAACACTAAATAAATATTTTCTTAATTCTTAAAGCCACTGGCCTTACTTCTTGACTTGAAACATGTATTTTCCTACCAGAATTGTTTAAATGACCTGTAAAATTTTGTGATCACTCTTCTAAAAACTTTGTAGAGGGCTGAGAGTGTTTTCAGTGCACCTATTTATTAGTTTAACAATGTGTAAATCAACTTAATATCCAGTTTTCACTTAAACAGCATAATCCTTCTAGAAAGTTATCAACCTGATAACATGCTGCATTGAATTTTATTTTGGGCATATTACAAGAAAGAGCATACAGACAATTCTCTTGTTTGCATCAGTCTACACAAGAAATATTAAAATTTCATTCTGAACTGAACTGCAAGTTGGATGGAGTAGAGAAAATGCACACTTATTGCCTCAAGCAGACTTATAAGACAAGTTCAATCTGCATTTTAGTGCTTCTTTTCTAAATTCTGATTTGATATACGTATAAGTACAGTATAGCAATATAACTTAACATATAACAAATTTATTTCCCTTTTTTTTTTTTTGGCCTTATGTTATAACTCTGAATATTTCAGTTTAATTTTTTTCAGAAAAGGTCATGATCTCATAACCAGATGGTTTTTCCATATTCTTCACCAGATTTCATCAGGGAAAACTTAATGTGGTACAATTGGGTCTTGCAAAGTGTACTCTTAAAATATTTTAAGTTTCACAATGTGATGTTAGACATACATATTTGTAAATCTCACTTATATCAGTTGAAAAAGTATAAACATACTGCTTAAGATCAATCCCTGGTGAATTCAGTGGGATTTACTTCTGAATGGAATCATGTTGAAAGAAAACTACTGAAGTAGCAGGCCTGATGATATAACTTCCATGCCTTGTTCACCAAACAATCCATTTTGCAGTGTGTTTGTGTGTTGTTTTCAATCATTTCCACATTTGGACCACTTCAAAACATGCAGATAAAATGTACAGTAGCATATAGTTCAGTGTTAACAGTTACTATTGGATTTGATCTTTTCATTAACTATATGGATTTACTTCCTACTTCAAACATCCTAAATGAAAGTTCAGAGCTACATAATATTAAGTTAACTTGACGCAATAACTGTTGAATGTTATTCATGAAATAACTCACTGCATAATAATTCATGAAATAATTCATTATGTATAATTGATTAATGTACCTTTTTATATCTAACTTTGATCTACCAGACTTAAGCAGATTAGAAGGATTTATGGACAGATACCAAAACAACATGAGGTTTCCTAGTACAATATAATCATTGTCTTGCTGGATCAAACCCTACATAGATCATAATTTGGTGACCAACCAAAGACCTTTGGAAAGATTTTTGAGGAGCTTGAAGGCAGCAACCTTCCCAACTCCTTGGTCTATACTATCTAGTATCCAAATTCCCAGTGACTTAATTGACTTTTCAAATATCAGTCTGTCTGCTGTCTGTCTGTCTGTCTGTCTGTATTTATTTATTTGATTTATACAGCAGCCCACCTCACAGCAGTGACTCTGGATGGTGTATAGCACAACAGTACAAACTCATGATGCCTTGACTAAACAATAGCCCCCAAAACAGAATCATATCACCAATACCAACAGAGTTTGACTAACTGCCGGGCCCAAAAGCCTGAAGGAATAGCCAGGTCTTCAGAGCCTTATGAAAAGCTAACAGGGTCAGAGCCATCCAGATCTCTGAGGGGATGCTGTTCCACTGAGCAGGTGCAGCAAGAGAAAGCATGACTCTGGGGTCCAACAAGATAAGATTGTTTGATGGAGGGGACCCAGAGCTTGCCCTACCTACTAGACCTGGTGGAGTGGCAAAAATAATGGGTGACAGGGGATCCCACAAATAGCCTGGTCCTATGCCATGTAAATCTCTTCTTAAATAGAAGCAGAGAGAGAGTAGAGTTCTCCCACAAAGCAGAGGCCTCTGACTTGACCTCTCCCTGCTTACCAATACTGACTGGAATTGGCCTCCCACTTCTAATACCCTGAGACAGCTGAGAAGGTTACCATAATTGATGGCATTGAAGACTGCTGAGAGATCAAAGAGGATGCACTACCCCCATTTTGAGTCTGCCAAAGGTCATAGACAACCAGTGCTTTCTCAGTACTATAACAAGGCCTGAATCCTGATTGAAGGGGGTCCAGATAATCCACTTCTTCCAGGGTCTTGTAGAACTGTAAGCCAACCACCTTCTCAACAACCTTCCCTAAAAAGGAAAGGAAATGAAAATTGTCCAGATCTTTTGGGTCCAGTGATACTATCTTAAGGAGGAGGCAGACAACTGCCTCTTTCAAATATGTCATGATAGTAAATTCCATAAATTGTGTTTACTAATTAGCCTTGTGTGGGTATATTCACAAAATAATTTGGTGTTTCTTGATTACACTATTGTTTTTATTTGGAACCTTGGGTTCTGGCATTACAAATATTTCAGAGAGAGAAAAAGTGCAGGGCCCAAAGAAAGATTTTGTTCAGTTATATCATTTGAGAACTATTTATTTTCTCCTGCACAATACAATACAACACAACATAAACATACAGAAGTGACTCAGAACTCCCTTTGCTGTAGTAACAGATGGTGAACAAGCATCAGTGAAGTGATGGAAAATAGGTATGTGTTTCTCTGGAGGTGCACACGTCAAAAAGTTAGCCATAAATCAAAGGGAATGGAATATAAAGCTCCCTTCCATATCTGCTTTTTGACAAATAGCTGACCATAAGTGTAAGTCAAATTAGTCTAGTACATGGCTCAATGAACTGGTGACAAGGCAGCAGGTTTCCGTGAGAAATAATTCAAAAGGCTTTTCTTTCATTATATGTGAACATAGATGTGGCACCATTAACCCTTGCAAAGGAACAAGGAAGATTGTTGGAAACCAGAGGATGGAGGGTTGTAGTTCTGAATTTTCTGAAAAGAAAAAAAAAATAGTTTAAATTTGAGTTGTATTGTAGCTATGTGTTCCTGCTAAAACCACTGTAAATGTTCTTCTATTTTTGTAATTGTATATAATTTAATTTTTAGTATAGGGGATGGACTCTGATAAATATGGCTGAATATTTGCCTGACTTATTGGACAGGGTATTTTGCAACCTGTAGCTGTAAATGGGCATTTTTTTGAGGACAATCTTCTTAATGTTCAAATAAAGGTCACCAGTCAGACCAACTTTCTTTTCTTCTTTAATTCAGAAGAAACTTTCATAATATAGGCAAAAGCAAATGTAGATTAGTTGCCCTTCAGGTACAAAGATCTGGTTGGCACTATCATCAGACTAATATGACCTGAAATACTGTGCATGGCTTTATAATATGCTTTGACTTGCCCCTCTGTTTGAATTAGACAATTTATGGTTGAAAAGGAGTTGGGGAAAATAGATAATAGCAAAGAGGGACTCGTGTTACTATTTAAAATATAAAATTGCATGGGCTATATTTCACACTGGTCTCTCTATGTTATATGCTCATTATTTATGCTTGCCAGATAAAATTAACCAAGTTCCCCCTCAGAAACAAGAATGTTTTATATGGGCCATGATAGTAAGAGAAAGGTGACAAACCTTCAGAATAAGAGACATATGGTAACAATATCCTATCCTTATAGAAATGGATAGTCATATTTGACACAGAATCATAGGGTAGAAGGTATCATTTGGCAGCCTAACCCCCTTGTCAGTAGAGGAATTAATTAAAGCATTCCCCCAAAATGGCTGTTTAGCCTCTTCTTGAACACATCAACCTCCAGATTTCAGTGCTGAGTCTTAGGCAAGCAAGTTATATATTCCAAAAATTCCCAGAAATTTGACATTTTAATTGTTTAGTAGAAGTTTCCCAAAATTTATGTTCAAAAGTCAAAGAGAGGAAGGACACTGAATTGGCTGCATGATAATTTTGTGTAAAAAAAAAGAAAAAAGGTAGAGAACCTCAAATTGCATTTAAATAGGCAATTTATTAAGTCAATACACTTTTCATTCAGCACTTAAATGTAGAATTCTCTCTCTCTCTTGATTTTGACTTTTCTCAATTTCTGTTGTAGTACTCTTTTCTAAACCCCTAAATTGACAATTAGTTATCCAGTATGTTTAATCCTTTATTTCTTCTGTATCTGTAGAAAGGATATTGTTCTTGTTTTAAATTGTGTCAGATAATACACCAGCAGGGCTGGCTTTAGGCAAAGGCCAAGTAGGCACTGTACTAGGGCACCAAAGCTTAGGTGGCATCAATACCACCCTTCCTTCTGAATCATTCTAAAAATGATTGGCAGGAGGTGGCGCCATCAGTCAATGTGGCTTAGGTGTGCTGTATCCTTGAGCTGATACCATATACCAGTTATATTGAAATGTTGCTTTGATAATGTAAACATGGGTATTTTGCTTCTTAGCCCTTCATG
This sequence comes from Python bivittatus, assembly GCF_059951505.1. NCBI lineage: Eukaryota > Metazoa > Chordata > Lepidosauria > Squamata > Pythonidae > Python > Python bivittatus. Next base: position 49,552,685 of record NW_028277125.1, on the reverse strand, counting down.
ACATGGGACTGGGCTATTTGAGGGACCACCTTTCCTCAATTTCATCTGCCTATCCCACCAGATCCAGCAGAAAGGGCATGTTTCCAGCAGAAAGGGTCCCTCATCTAGAGAGCTACATTTGGTAGGCCCTAGGCAGTGGGCCTTTTCTGCTGTGGTGCCCACATTGTGGAATATTCTCCCCCTGAAGTGAGGTTGGCCTCATCACTTCTGAGCTTCCAAAGGTCCCTCAAGACCTGGTTATGTCAACAGGCCTGAGGACTTCAGAGGACAGGTGAACTAGTGAGGTGACTCGGTTATTATTAATATCTCCTCATCTATTATTATTTTTTTTTGTACTAGCTCTGTTTTTATAGTTTTTAATGTTTTTTTAATAATGATAATGGTTTTAGGTATTTATTAATTATTTTAGCTCTGTTGTATGCCACCCAGAGTCACCGGCTTTGTGAGATAGGCAGCTATATAAATTATACAAATAAATATAAAATTGTTTAATATATTTTGTGTTTAAGAATAATTTCATAACTACATTATTACTTTCAGCATCTTGAATGCTACACTTAATATTTTGCTTGAAAACTGACAGTTTTTGCAAACATTAAAATAGCTCATTTGGAGATAGGAATAATTGCTTCTATTTCACTGTTTCTCCTCAGTCTCTATAATGGTTGCTCAGTCCAAAACATTTCTGTAGCCTACAGAGCAGTTATGTATTACATCCACATCTGGTCACCAAAAGGTGTCTGAGGAAACCCTGACTCTGTAGTTAATTACAACTGTCAGGAGTATCCTCAACAACATTTTCCTAGCCTTACAGTTAACCTTAGATCTATTCTTATACGCCCTCTGGCAATGCTAATTTATTTTCATGTCTTCTTCTTTGAATAACAAGCAGTTTGAGAACCAAACATTTACCACATGTTTTTTGTCAGTTGTAGCACTAGCTCCAAGGGTGGGAGTCAAGCAGCAAATGATTGCTCCAAATTTAGGAGTAGCAACTGTTCTTTGAACAATCTCTTCTTTCCTATTCACTCAGTCTTCTCCTGGATGCTGATCCCAAAATGAGTTTCCATTCTGGAGCACCTGGCACAGGAATGTTACATTATAGTAAAGCAGGAGTATTCCAGCCTTATTGTTCAGCCTGCCCAAGCTTCCTTTGTGCACGCTACAGCCACTGAATTACATACATTTAATTATTACATTTGTTCCCATATTTTTAAATGATTATTTTTTTAGTCAAGATCAAATGATCATAATGTGTTTTCTGTAAGCTGCACATATCTGTTGTAAAACCACCAGTGTGCCCCACCCTTTTAGCTACTTCCAGGCAGCCAGAAGAACCTGGCAGGTTAGGGCCAATAACCATTTCCTCTAGGAAAAGGAAGGAGAGGACAATTTCTT